>NW_009635687.1:43340-73111 GCF_000690535.1 Cariama cristata | reverse complement strand
AGGTCGGCGGGGCACAGGCAGGTTGATTTTTCTCCGAGAAGTTCAGAAAAAAGTGCGTTATCGCAAGGCTGAGTCAGGAGAAGAGTTGACAGCCAGGAGGAGAAAGCGTTCCTGGAGGGAAATCCCCAAATAGCTGAATGGCAAAAGTTTCACCCGTCTAGAGCAACCCGGTCTATGGCAGAGAGAGCAGCACCGAGACAACCGGGAGCGGGGAGAGAAAATCCTCGGTGGACCCCAGCAGAGGTGTGGAAGACCAGCCTCCACCAAGCAGAGCAAACCTCGGTGCCCTGGGGAGCAGGGAGGGCCTCTACCACCAAAGAAAGGCACCGCAGAAAGCTCAGTGTCATGAAGACAGAATTTAGTCCCTGCTGCGTAAGGGAGATTGATGGTGAGGACAGGTTAGCTTTAAACAGACCCATCCCTGAAAGATGTCTCACAAAGGGAACATTTCAATATTGTATTCAACATTTCAGTATTGCCAGGATGCATTTCCTGGCATTGGAGCTGGAGGCAGGAAAAGCTGGGGAAGGGATTCCCGCGCTTCAGAGGCGCCTGCGCTGTTCATGGCGATCCTGGTGCTGCAGCGGGGACACAGGTGCCCTAACACACCTGCGAACCCCATGACAAAACTGGAAGCGTAGGGAGCACCACATGCGTGCCATATGCTTAGGAACAAAACAATGACAAGGTCACACGTACTTCCTCCAGTCCTGCGAGATTGTGGAGAAATACTGGAGGCACAAAACTAGTCCTAAGAGATGTTATTTCCAAGCAAGTGAATATTTTGTTAAGCAGCGTGCGATGACAGCATGTCCAAAGTGGAATTAGGATGGCACACACTTGCTCTCAGTCAGTTTTTCTGGTTTTCAGTTACTTTAATTTTGTAACTACTTTCTGCTTTTTGAAGTATTGCTGAAATACACCACCAAACCTTAAAGAGTTTATCTGCTTTTAACAGCTATATTTCTGTGGGTTTGTGCACTTCACAGTAACACAGAGTTATCAACATGCACTCGGGTGTACACCACAAAACCACGCTGTTCTGTTCCCTCTGCAGAGGGGCAGAGTGCCTGTCTAGCCAGTGCAGATTCCTGTGTCTCCCAGCGGGGCATCAGGATGTGGAAGGCAAGATACCACCCAGAAATAAATGCAGAAATACTTCCCAGCGCCTAAGCAAGAGCATTTGGGTGTGCACTGGGCACCTCTCCATGACTCTGAAGGGATCATGCCACTGGAATAGCGACTAGACTTCAAACAGTGGACAAAGTTGGGCTACACCACAGTGGACGACATAGACTACACAACAGGTATTCATTTACTGTGTAATACAGTGAAAAGCTGGCATACAGGTATACTGTGTTTTATTGCTTTCTTAACAGGTGTTATTCTAACACCGATAAAAATATCAATCCATTCATATGAACAGGCTAAACAGCAAACCATCGAAAGCAGGAATCCAGCCTAATTCTTCTTTATGGGGACATGTTCCTTCCCCCTGAGCCCTTTACATGGCCCACTGAGCAGGGACAAAAATTTTCAAAACAATGATGATGAGAGAATTTCAAGTCCTGTGCCTGTTTTTATTTAGCGAATGCTTACCGAGTTATTTCAGATATTTTGAAGAGGCATTTTTGTTTTCCTTTTTAGCAAATAACTTGCAGAACCTACTAGTATAAATGTAGTGACCAGTAATTTGATACAGCAGCAAACAGTCAATGTAGGTTAAATTTAAATGGAAGCATAGAACTGATGCAATTGTCTTAATAAATTCTATGTAAGCATCTACACTAGGTTTCTTCTTAATCTGAAGCAATGGAACTGGCACCCCCAGAAAAGATGAACGAAGTCTGATTTACATAAAACAGTGTTCCAAAGTTTCTATTCTGACTGCTAGTGCAAAACACCGCATTTCTGGTGATAAGCTGTGGGCTCCATAGTTCAACTTGCTAAAAAATATACTTCCAGAGAATATTACTGCTTGGACCAAAAACATTCTGATAGTGGAGTTGATAGTTGTAGACAATGATACTGTGGTGTGCCTAAGAAGGAATTCATTAGAGAGATCCTCTGAGAAACTGAGCGACAGAAATTGCAACAAAGGACTTATTTCCTTTGCATATTCTGGACTTATTTTGTCACAAAAGGAGAAATAATATTGGCTTGTGCAGACATACATAGATTCTGAACTCTCTTGCCAAGACAATTTTTCTCTACTGAACATATCAATCCTAACTTAGAATTACAATGGGCAGGATTGTTTATTATAATTAGCGTATTTTTTTCCCCAAGTCTTTAGTTACCCAGTTTCTGATTTTTTATATTAATTCTTTTTCTGGAACTCTTCTAGAGCAGAGCCGTTACTCTATGTAAATAATTCTTGGCAAGCAGCACTTGCCACATACACAGTGGCTTCTCTGTTGTAAAATCTATATTCTTAATACAAAAGTTGTTAATTTTCAGTGGACGAAAGCCATGGTACTCTTTTTGTATCCCAGTGAACATAACTCTGAAGAGATTATTTCAGATGTTGCGCACAGATATGTTGCTAAAATAAGCCTGGTTTCAGACTCACGGCAAGAATACATGTCTACACGTCCAAAACATGTTACCTGTGAATATTCTCAGAATACATTCTTCCCGTTAGCACCACTGCCAGCAAATTTGTTTGTTAGAATATTTGCAATGATGTTACATAAAAGGAAAGGAAATACAGCCAAAACAAGTCTTTTTATGTGATTAAAAATCCGTGGACATTTTCTGCCTTGTTAATGAAAATGCCTTTATTATGTTCTGAGAGAATTTTCTAGATCCACACATAGTATTTCTGCCAGGTCGTGTTGTGTGTGCTTGTAATACGACCATATGGAAGAAGCAGAAGAAAAGTCATGTTTATTTGCACTTTTGGTGTGACTCGACCAGGTCTCCCAAGTAAGGTACCATTCCTCTACAGAGCGGCTTTGTACAAGTAAGAAATATTTACCAATGACAAATTATGACAGACCTGACACGTATTTTGATAAATGATTAAATTTTCTAATTGAAAAATATGTTCCAAAATCTATTCTAGACATCAGCAACGCTCGGGATAGATCTATGCAGGAAAGCAATGAAGCTGGATGTGATGAAAATAGCAAAGGTACTATAAAGTTGCAAAAGGAGATGTTTTTGGAAGACGTGGCAATGGGGAAGGGTTGAAGGAGAATGACAATGCTGAAATTCCTTAAGGATCTTGGCACCACTCTTGTTTGAAACTTTCAATAATGATAATTTACAAAAATTAGGACTGTGTGGAGGAAACCTGATGATGACATAAGCTGATGCAACGAGGCATGCTGTGATGATGACAGAGGTGGAAGGCATTACCAAGGCAGGTGAGAACCATACAGAAAGGACTGTAAGAAAAAAAAATTATAAATGCAGGATGAAATTCAATAATTGCAAATGGGAAGCCATGCACAGGGGATTAATGACAACATTCTGCTACACGGTAAAGACCTTTTGTGGAAGTGATTCAGAAAGAGAAGGACATGGGTACATCTTAGCTTATGGGAAGACTGCTGTGAGTCACAGGCATAACACAGTCACAGACAAACTGAAGGTGGCACCAGGAGGCACTGGATGTAGCATTTCCACCAGAAATAGGGAAGGTCATGCCAGTTTACAATTCCTTATCTGGGGTACAGTGCATACCTGAGTCACCCATGCTCAGAGGGAGTGAAATGGGGTAATGAGAGAAATGAGGAGTCTCTGTTATGACCTGATCCTAGAAAAGACTGGGTTTGCACATTAGTGAAACAGAAGTTAAAGGAGGTTCTCTGCATTGTTCTCTGCAAATGCATCAGAGGGAATGCACTTGAAATGGGGATGATGTTATGAACCATCAGACCCATTGGTTTCTGGAACAACTTAGCAGCTCCAGCAGGGCTGGGGAATCTCTGATCCAGAGGATTTCTGTCTTCCTATTTACACAGTAGCAATCATCATTCTTCTGTCAAAGTGTTCACACAGATGGTTTCTGACAAACAGTGCTGGTGTGCTGTTCAGTGGTACGGTGGCAGAGACACACCAGCTGTATACTGGATTCCTTTGGGGTTCCCTGGTGGGTCATGAGAAGTGTTTGCTGTTTTGGGCAGTGGTCACTACCAGCATAGCTATTCTGTTTCCACTGGTGAACAGGAGGATGCTAGATGGTTGGATCCAACCCGTGGACTGTGTTGGGTTACTCTACTATCAAGATACCAGATACATAACCATTCCATACCCTTTACTCAGTTGTGTGGCATTCATATGTGAGGAATCATTTGTATGAATAGAGCAGAAACCTAAGAAGAAAATACACATAGTGGGGAATTAATATCTAAGAAATAAAAAGGAAAATGTACAGTCGATCAGCCAGTGGCAGTTGTAATGAGTCAGTGACAATGTCATTAAATAACAGCTTTTGACCATTGGTATATGACACCACAGAGCATGTGTATGTCTTGCCCATTACAGCCATCCCGGATTACAGCTGCCCTCTCCCAGTCTTGTTCCCCATGTCACCTCTCTGAACAGCATTAACAATGTCTCTCCAGCAGCTTGGGAGTCTCCAGAGCCTTCCCTTTTCCCAGGAAGCAGAGAAGCTCAGGAGAGCAGTTTTCCAGCCAAGGGAAGCATGGCCATGCCTGCTGGCCACGGAGCCAGGCAGGAGGATACCTCAGCAGCAGGGTCAGGGACAGGGGACAGGGTCTCAGGAGGAGAGGGGACAGTGGTGCACGGGAAGCTCTGCACGCTTATGCTCTTTACTACTGTGTGGCTCACTCTTGCTGTTCGGCTTTTATTTCACCGGGAGAGGCATTTTACCAGAGCTGCTTCATTCTTCAAGAGGCCATGCTCTGTAGGCACCCCTGCACTCAAGAGAAAAATTATCTGGGAAAAGCAAGTTACATTCTCCTCTGCCATGTATTTGAAGTTGTCTGAAACATAAGGATGGAATTCTGAAAATCCACAATCAGGACACAGCCAAAATGTTGGATATTTTTTTGGAAAGAGAGGCATCTGTCATGTCCTTCATTTCTGGGCTGTCACTGAGCCAGCAGAGCTGTCAGCTGGCTTACACAGGACAAATTAACACACATTATAGCCCCAAAAGGTGGCATCCCACACTAATCCTGTCTCCATGGTGGATTTTTTAAGATAAGAGCTCATGCATTCCAGGTTGTTTCAAAAAGTTCAGGATGCAAAAATGCAAGAATCAGGTAGCTGGCAGCAGGTTTGTCCCTCAGACGTAGAAAAGTGAGAAATGGGTATAATTATGGACTGTAAGTGGTTACCAGAGGCAGGGAGTTGCTGCCAGCCTTTGCATGCTGGCAGGGCTGAGAGGTAAGCGTTTATACCTCCAGTCAGTAATTACACCCAGCCCTTGCTCTCTTGCTGTGAAGAAATCAAGCCACAGCCAGCTCAGATCTCACCACATAAACTAAAATGTGTTTTCAAAAAGGTTTGAGAAGCAGTGATTAGCAACATTACTTCTCTAAGCTGCCTTACCTTCTACCTTACCCCTGCCCACCTGTGGAGGATGGTTCTGCCTGTATTTTTGGGCTTGCCTTCTTAGCCTCACAAGGCTCTCCAGTGTTGTGCCATTCATACAACACAGTCCGTATAGATTTTACTGAACAGCTAGGCTGAAGATTTTGCCAGTCCAATTTTCAGATCTCTTTTGGAATAGAGTGGGAGAAGCCCTTAAGGGTAAATTTTCAATTTTTCCTCGAAACTTAAAAAGCCCTCCACATTTGTAAATACAAGCATAGGGATATTAGAGCATTTGTCTTTCCAGACACACATTGCACAAAATGTATTCCTGTCAACGCTGTACGTACAGATAGCATTTACAAACCAGGTCAGGTATGAGCCACACAACAACAGGTAGTATATCATTTTAGGGAGAGTTTTTGAACCCTTGACCTAAGAAAGAGCTGGTGAATCTGTAAGAGCTTTACAAGAGGCAGTACTAATCAGCAGCTTTCTCCAAGCTCTTAAAAGCCATCCATGTTAGGGAATTCTGTCAGAGATTTCTGTAAATTGGCTTCCTAAAAGCTCCTTGGAAAACCTACTTTTCCCCTTCCTTCTCCATTTCTCAGTTACTCATATATATATTTTATTCAAGCATATTTTTCTTGAATATGTGCCATTTTGTTAACAAAAAGAGATTTTGCAAGCTTGTATCAATATTGATGATCAGTGAAATGCTTTTCCAATTCCAGGATGTAATTTCCATGGGGAAAGAGGGAAAAAAAGCATGTGTCTGAACTGTTTTACTGAAAACTAGAACAAAAGCTAATGTAAAAAATCTCAAAAATCATTCCAAACTGCTCTTCCCAGGCAAGCTTCAGCAATTTCTCCAGCTCCCATCACCACAGCCTTCACAAAAACCACTGCACGGGGATTCATCTTTGCAAACAGATAAAAGAAGCTGAACTAGGTCACATTTAGCAGCTCACCACCTTGCCAGTCTCTCTTTATATTTAATCACTCAAGTCCCACATCTAGCTTCTCACAACTACAAGCGTTTATTTACATAAAGCCAGCTAGCAGTATCTCCGTCAGCGATATACGTGAGGCTGTGCCACTCATAAATGACTGTGAGATGGAGAAGTCAAAATGTTTGCTTGAGAATATGCATCACATTGATTAAAAATGCTCTCAGGGGAACAAAATATAAGCCATAGCAATTGAACTGAGCAGCCTCTGCCCCTGTTGTTCAGAAGTCTCTGGGGCAAAGCCAAATGAAGTATAATTAATATGCCTGGGAACCCATAAACAAACGAGAGGGACAGGGTGGGAAGTAGGATTTCTGTATCCTTTACATGTAGGTTTATCTGAGTTGATAGCTAATAAATACTTTTGGGAGTGCTTATCTGTTGAAAATTATTTCCCTTCTGGAGCAATGTTTCTCTAGAGACAGGCTATGCCAAGCAAGAAGCAGAAGGATCTTTTTTTCTTAAAAGCAGTTGTGCCAAAAATATACTACTACAGTCATTTTTTAAGTTAAAGCCAGGGAAATTTATTGACTAAAGACTGAATGTGCCTGAAATGGAGATGTCCTTTGTACTGAAAGTCTTCCCAATGGTGGTTATAGCATCTATTAGGGCAGGGATCATGGGGAAATACTAAGTAGCACAGTACAACACTCTATATACATATTATAAGGACTAGTGCACAGCACTCAGATTTAAAAGCCAATAAAATATTCATGAAGACTAATTCACAGCTGAACTGGAGCCTAAACAAGCCAAACCATAACTTTATTTCTTATCCCCATCACATTGCACAGCAGGCAATGCTAGAAATAAATAGATGATAAATTGGAGTAGCTTCCTGTTTAAAAATCATTTAACCCAGGAAATGCTGTCCTTCCAGCCAGGTGAACAGGAAGTATCTTGGCTCATTAGCACAAGATAGCAATCTCCCTAATTTCCCCTCTGCAATTCCTTACTCAAACCCTGCTGTTCTCCATGCTCTCAGAGGAAGATCTGCTACAAATTCAGTACCTACTGCAAATGTGATGTGGAGCCTGAACCTGTAAGGAATTAGGTCTGTAAATCCCATTCAGTAAAGCCATGTCACTGAGCCCATGAACAGTCCCTGCAGAGGGAGGGAGAGTACTAAATTCTGCATGTATTTTTTCACACCTGATCAGTAGGTGAAGGGATAGAGATGAGCAACCTTTTCCTATCTGGTCTCTCACTTCCCGTTTCTAAACAAACCCTGACACCAGCCCCTTCAACAATGTAAAAACTAGTGGGTGAAAAAGTAGCTGCTTGATTTAAACCCTGATGTGCAGGCACTTGCCTTTAAATCATAACATTTAGATTGCAGATTGGTAATTAATATTATTGTGGTGCTACTAACGTTCTACTAAAGACATAACTGAATAGGAGGAAAATAATAACGTGTCCTATATTGACTTAATAACGTGTCCTATATTGACTGAAGGTAATCTGATCAATTAAATGTTTTGCCTAGCAGAAGACTTGCTTTTACAATCTGAGCTAGGATCAAATTCAAAGTTGAATGACAACCATTGGTGGTGGGAGAGGGAAGAAATGTGGGAATAAAAGACAGCTGAATGTGTTCTCCATTTTTAGGGTACAGGAATTGTTCCAAATATCCCTTTGAAGTTTGAGATTGGGTGTTGGTTGGCATAAAAGGCCTTCTCACCACAACTGAAACATAAAAGAATTTTATCTTTCAGTGTTACTTATTCCAAGTTTTAATTAAACTTCATTCAGCTGTGGTATGGCTTAACTGCTCTGTGTCTCAGCTCTGATAGTAGTATGACAAAAATACCATTGTAACAGCATCAAGCAGAAGACAGTGAAGCAGCATAAAAATTTCAGAACAAAGGAATAAAGGTGTCTACTTTGTTGTATTTAACCTGGGAAGTACCAGGACTGATCCTGTATCTACTGAGACTTGTATAATCATTCGTTTAGTGTCAGGGACATGAGTAAAACAAGCTGGTGGAGGACTGAAAACCACTATGGGACCCTAACTATGTTGCATGTCTGGATTGCAAAACCTAAAGCACAAAAATGTTCCAGGGACTGTGAGTACAGGATGAGATTGCTAGCATGCATACTATTAACCTCCACCAAGGACTGCTCAAACCTTCCGATAGGGTAGGCAATATCAGATTTTCTACCCCAAGGCTGAGAGCAAAGTAAATTTTCTTCATAGCAGCAAAATCTGGGTTTGCCAGAGTAGCAGAGCTGCTGGTTCTGGAAGGAAGGAAATGGGTTTCATGGGGTTTTGGAGACCGATGGGTGGAAGGAGTCAGAAATGCTTTAAGGATTGAAGATGGGGACATAGTAGTCAGTGCACGTTTGGGGCCTTTGAGAAGTGATGAGTTTCAAGTAGAGTAAGGAACTGGAAAAGATCAATGGGATGTGAAGGGACTGGGAACAGTGCTTTTTTACAAGCTGCCCTATTCTTCAATCCCATCTGCCCTCACCCCATCCCTAGCTGCTCCCTTCAGGCCCCCAAAAATGTGGTTTTGGCCAGTGTCATCCCTGCTCCCACCACCTCTGCGACTTGTGCCCTTCCTTCTACAGAAGCTCCTGTGCAACTGCCATATGTCACTGTCACTTGAATGACTCAGGAGGGTGATAGGAGATGCTGAACATGAAGTCCTTAAACATTGCCAGCCAGGCACTCTTTATGAAGACACTTTAATCCTTTTTCTGTCATGGATGTGAGCTACAAATTCAAGGCCTCAGGAAGCAGCTTTGCTGATTCCCAGTAAATCCATGTCTATTTGGAGTGAGTGATCAAGGAAATCGCAAGGAAGGAGAAGAAGCTGTCCTATTTCTCCACACGTGCATACGGTCACACCTGCAGCAATAGAGCAGTCCCAGCTTGGCCAACTGACACCAGTGTCTGCACAATTTCTTCTGCATCTCAAAATGCAGTGGGGAAGTCAAGGCTTCCCTGAGCTAAACATCGCCCTCCAGAGCTTAGACAAGCAGAGACTGAAGGAGAATAGAAAGAAAGCAGAGTTAAAGAAAACACTTGCAAGCATTTTTACCAGTAGCCTGAGTGATGCAGAGACAATGCACAGAGGAGACAGTGAAGAGCAGGGAAAGGGATCTTCCTGAAAGGCTGGGTGGGGGGAAACAGTAGGGGACCCCCCCGACTCTGCCCAGCACACACACACAACAGGGACCAGCTGGAGCAGCCTTTCAACCTACACAGACCAGTACAGAGAGACAGCTAAAAAGACTCTCTGGGTATGCTGAATAGGCCCTGCATGCGGAAATGGGGTATTTCATTGCATGAGGCCAGCAGGCGTTTATTTTCAGTGTTTCGTTTTCTGTCACATAACCTAGATCAGCTGTGGTCTCACCATTCACTGTGCTGGGCTGGCACGGAGGGGATGAGAGTCTGACAAGACAGTTCAGTGGGCAGCACCACTCTGTGTGCCAGCACTGGGTCCAGCCGTAGACCGACGGCAGGTATTTAGGCTACTAACAGAGCATTACTGCATTTCTGCTTCCACGAGTTCCTCCTGAAGGGTCAGGTCTTCAAGATTCACGCATCAAGTTACCACAGTCTTTGTCTCTTAGATGTATAGCTGTGCAAGACTGAGGAGCACTATTAGAAAATTATGGGGAAATGCTATGTGTCTGCACCTTTCCTTTTTAACCTAAACAATGGTTCTTTTCATGCACACAAAAAGTATTCATATATGATTAAAGAACAAAAAGGAACTCAGAAAATTATATGCAAAATGAAATAGAAGAAAAATTCTGGAACTATAAACAACATTTTTGCAGATCACCCATGTGCAAATAGCTAATTTACATTTTCAGTGCATAAAGAGGTGAAACAGTAGCAAAGGCAGAATAAATAAATAATGGAACATTGCAGAGGAATGAAAACCACCTTTCTTTGTTGAAGCAGCTTGCCAAGGCCAGTCCCACATTTGGTATTCTGGAAGACATGCTCAGCTGTTTAAAGCAGCAGTTTTTCCTGAGAATATGGCTGAATCAATTATTTTTTGATCATAAGCTGAAACTTCTGGCTGGGTACTTCATTCGAAGGAGAAAGAGCAGCATCCTTTATGCTACAGGGCATGATGCCGTTGTAAGATGTTATTGTGTATGGGGTGGCACAATATGCTTATGACATCTGTGGCCGGAAAGGTGAAGGCCTGTTTCAGAAGAACAGGCTATTTCCTGTGTACTCTCCCAACAGGAATGTGAAGAGGAGAGATTTGTGGTTATCAAAATTTCATTTGTATCCTGCAGACTCTTGCACCTAGTTTCGTAGTAAGTTCCACAGAAACCTATTTAGCTTTAAATTGTGATGTATTGTTCAAAGACAGAGTATCGTATGTTCTTTCCCTTGACCTTAATATCTTCAGTAGAACAGAGAATAGATACTTCATCAAAAATTTGCTGCTCGTGAAATTGAACTAATAAATCAATTATTTGTAAACGTACAGCACAATTTCCTTGCAATGAGTAATCTAACTGTCATGTATTTTGCAGTACCAAGCTACCTCATTTGCCATTTGCTCAAGTGCACCGAAAGGGAGTGTGACCATACTTTTTTAATAAGAATTAATGGTAATATGCTGTCTTTATATTCTGATACTATTTTCCTGTAATGTACATATTCTGTACTAGTAAATGGTGCAGAGACAAAAATCTGTATTTCCTATAGGACAAATTTTCCTATTTCTGGCCCTTTGAAGAATACAAGATGATAGTTCTCTCACCCAAGAGTAGCTACCTCAGTACTCATGAAGAATTTTTAAAGGCAGTTCAAGAAAGATGGGCCTGGTCCTTTAATTTGTTTCACTCATCATCTTGGATTTTCCTAAGTTTTTTCTTTCAAATTAGAACTTGAGTAAAACTCAGCTGAAGGATTTCCATCCTTTCGCAGTTAACTATGCATGTACCGTTTCATTAAATGATGTATAGAATGGACAGAAAGTTCTACAACTTAAACAAATGCTGTAGTGTCTGAAGTTATCACTGTACACAGAATATCAGAAGGGATATTTGTTTAAGAGAGATGTTACTGTCTTTGACTTTCTTCTGGAACAAACTTTCACATTGAACACCCAAGACATTACCTCTGTAAAATATCAGTGGGGGTGCCGAAGTAAAAAAGAATGAAGTGTCTCTTAAAAATTAGCTGACTTGCTCTGGAAAAATATGTATTAAATCTTCTAATTCAAATCATAATAACTTTCATGTATTGAGGTTTTTTTTCCATGAAAATTAAACCTTAGAATTCCACAATCTTTTAAATTATTCTTTCTTAGCAAATCAGCAGCATAACACAATAGCATCATTCATATGTGTCTGGTACGTTTAGCTTAAGCCTCATATGCAATTCCCTTATTAAATTACCTGGTGCTCTCTGGTATTTTGCTTAGTTTTGTTGTAGCAGAGAACTATTGCAGCTGTTCCTTCAGTCTCAAAATTTATCCTTCTGTTTTTTCTTTTTTAAGCTTTGCTGACTGCGAGCCCCGTGAGTGATACAAAACAGTGCAAACATTCAGACCAAGATTTTAGGAAAACAAATCCCTGAAAATTAGGCCTATATTTTCATCTACGTGCTGGGCCTCACTTTTCAAATGTCCAGGAGCAAAGGCATTTGTGATTATTTTTTTTACGCACAGCAAAATAGATCTAGGAAACTGATGGCTACAATGAAAATACATTGTTTTCTCCCTCAAAACAATAAAACCCACAACTCTTTTTTTTAAAACACTGTTTACATTATCTAATAAGGACTTGAATATATTGTCTAGTTTATTTAGTTTAATACACATATCAACTTTAAGCAGATCTGTAACAGGAGCCATGAAGTCGTCCAGCAGCATCCATGGATTTGGCTAACCGAGGCAGGGTATAGGCAAAGGAATGACCTGCTATCAGCTAAGCGAGCTTATAGACCAAAATTGCTTCAATTACTACAGAAAACTCTCCTGCTGCTTGCCCTAGTGCATGCCACAAGACCTCACATTTCCTACTGTGCTTCGCCACTCAGTTTGTAGTCCTCTGCGCACATGCATGCCAGGGGTGCCTGGTGATGCTATTCCTGCTTGCCGGGCTGCGCTAAACTTGGACTGTAAGGGTACTGTGACCCATTTGCAGTCCCACTGCTAGCACGATAATCGTTCTCACAAGCAGAAAGGAAACACTTCTGACACACCTTTCACAAAAGCTGTGCTTCTTTCACCTTGGAGTGACAAGGCTCAAATATTTAATTTCCATTTTCTTCCATACTAGCAGGCACAAATTACTTCGCAAGTTTATCTGAATTCCTGGTTGACCAGATGCACAAGGCTTTCCTGGTTATCAGCTGCATGCCTCTTTCTGTGACTCATTTTGTTCCTATGTTACACGGCTTACACACTGCAAGATTTGTAGGCAGTATTTTACTACAGCATGTATTTTGGCACACTGAGATGCTCCTAAAACAATCACTGTTGTTGGCAGCCAGACAAGTGTGCGAACTTCCCCCCATCCCTGATGTGGTGGCCAAAACGAACAAAGCCCTACACTAGACCCGAAGGACCTCTTCAAGAACAGATGTCCCATGCGGGGCTATCCTGGCTGCCCATAAAAGGCACCTCTTGGCCTGGTGTTTGCCCCCTGCTTGGAGGAGCACAACATGTTTGGGTGTTATCCAAACACACAGAAAGTGAGTTAATGCCACTATTATCCCAACAGATGGGCATAACTCTGAGTTGATCTGAGGCTGTGTTTGGACATAGTTACCGGCAGTAGTATGCCCAACTGGGAGAGTCAAAAGGGTCTGTCAGTTTTGAGCTTTCATGCTTCTAGTTAAAGACATGCCCTGCTGCTAATCTTGCTTTTTCCAAACTAGATTAGATTTAAGACATTCAAATGCCTTTCCCATGGCTTCACAAAAGCATTCCTTATCTCAGGCCTAAAACATCAAGCACAACAGTGCCAGGCCAATGTGTGATCACAGCCTCTGGCCCATCTTTTTATTCTTTTCTCCCCACATAAGCTCAGCGAGATATGTAGCTGTGATGAGCCTCACTCTTCTCTAGTGACAGGAATTGCAGGCCAGTTAGGCTAATACTTACGTGGATGTGTAAGGCAGCGTAGACTTCTTGTTGGCAGTCAAATGCCAAGGATGTGCCACACCTCCACAGCTGGCAAGAAGGTGGGATATAGCATGATAGCAAAATGATAGACACGCTTATGACTGTTAATTGCTTTGGTGCTGCCCAATGGACTGATGAAATGCTTGTGATTCAAAATTCTGCAGCGTCTAGTTGGCCACCTGCTTTGCTTGAGGTCTCACTCTGCAGCCATAACGCTGCTACATGTCAATCTCTGACTTCCCACACCTGTGGCTGGCCCAGGCAGTCATTTCTACCAGCCTCTGTGCTACCAGCTTGGAAAGGTTGTAGCTCCCAGCAGAAAGAAAACTGATAGCGCTTGACTGTACATAGAGCTGTGTGACATAATCTTCCCTTTCTCTCTTAGGGATTTTGTCCACGACTGCTATTTTTACGCATCATTGGATTTTACCTTTGATCTTTTACCAGCAGCAACTGCCCTTAGACATGATTCATTAATGAAAATCTCTCTGAAGTAAATGTCACTCTTGTTCCTAGCACATACCAAATAGCATTGACTCGGTCATAGAAGCCCCAGCCTACCTACAGGTCCCAATGACTTGATCCCAAATGACAAACCTCGGAGTCTGTCATCTTCCAGTTGTTTCCAGCTGTTTGTTCCTGAATGGCTGTTTTCCCTGAAATGTTTGTCATCTGTTCTATGAAAGTCAACTCCTTTTTAACAGTGTCTTTCTTTGTTTTGAAAGAGATTCTTTGAAAGATATTATAGCGCAAAATTAAGAACACATACATACTTGGAAACGTCTCATAGTGCCAGACATTTTTTTTCAGAAAGCTCTGGGCAGATCACATTCACTGCAATTAAAATTGCAGGTCAAATTTTTTGTGCATTAAACTGATTTGAAACAAACCTTCTTTATTTTAAGCAGAGTTACTCTGTAAATTTACATTAACCATGTGTACATTAGGCAATTTTACTGCTGTCAAAATATACTAGTTGTATGTCAAATTCATTCCCATTAGCACAAACCATTAAGTACTTTCCAAATAAAATCAGCAAAAGCTGAATCTAGCAATTCTCTCTAGCAAAAACAGCCAAAAAAAAGCATTAAAAATCGCATATCCAGATGTAAAAAAATACATGCTTTTTTCACTTAGTTGTGTTGGCTACTGTCTTGTATTTTTTGCAACGTCCTATTATATTAGTCTGTGGGGAAACTAAACTCAGCCATTACTTTTTAGTAATGCAAGGGTTTTGTTTTGTGAGGACAGGTCGTAAAATGAAGTCATTAAAAAAGTAATGCAGAGTATACACAGGATTTGAGATAAAAAGTTACAGAAACTGATAGCAAAAACGAAGTTACAATTTCCAGGTACGAAAGTTATGGTGTTGAAGTTGCTGGTAAAAGAAATGGTTTCCAAACACTCCTAGTCACAACAAAATAACTGCTATGGTGAGGAGGAAAAAAAAAATACCTAAACCAAGCAAACAGCCATGGAAACAGACTTGCACCCTTTCTAAGTATCAATAAAGAAATACTAGGGCCTAGTTTTTGCGTGATTTAGAGCACGCTCTGCATTACAAACATCAGGTGCCCTGTCTGTGCTTGTGCTCCGTGAATGCCCAATATTCACTCCTTTCATTTCAGAAAGGGAAGGAGAAAAGTTGAATTTTGATGTCTGACAGCAGCATGCAAGGTGTTTCAGCAGATACTGCAAGCACCTAGGAAACTGGAGGGGAGGGAAAAAAGCTTCAGAGGGTCGCAAAGGCTGTTTGTTGTCACCTTTGCAGGGCAATGCCGCAGCAGGCCCCTGGTCACACCGTCAGCCAGACCAGTGGCACGTTGGCATGTCCTGCACCTCCCGGTCAGTTGTGTGCCCTGTCATCATGGTAGAGGAATCAAGAGATGGCAGCAGCAGATGGTGCATAAGCAAGTCTCAAAAAACTGACACAGAACCCAGTTACATCAATGTAGTCAGAAAAAGAGTTACCCTATTTCCAGTGGTAGTTGAGTTGCACACAGTTATTATCTTCAGAGAACATTTAGCTAATGCATTGCTTTATTTTGAAGAGCAATTATGTAAAAATTCTTGGAAATATAGTGATGGGGTCCGTCTTTTGCAGACTGGAAAACTGGAGCTATAGGTAATAAACCACCAAAACACCATAGTGCAAAAGTCTGCATACCTAATAAATATTTTTAAAAGAATTCTAATGTACTTGTTACATGAATATATTTCCATTTTGCAGTTATGTTGTGTGTATACATAAAAGTAACCATGGTTCTTTCCAACACTGTTTTAGATCACACTCACCCAAAATTTTACTAAAATATGACAAAAATTTATAACGAACGACAAGCATCTGCATTGATTTCGATACTGAGTCTCAAAAAAATTCCCCAAATTCTAGAAAGGAGAATTAAATACTCTGAAATTCATTCTACGAGCAGAGTGCTGCTATCTCTATAGATAGATTTACACGTGCAGGAAACCTGTCTCCAACAAAAGGTCTGGAAAAGAATATTTGTTAGGAAAGGCCTCCCATTAAACTTTCTGCAATGGTGGGGAGAGGGGCTGGCAGGTAGCTGAGTTAATTAGTAGCTAAGTAATTTCCAGCTAATAAAGAATTTCCCTTGTTTCTCCTCCCTGTTAACACCAACCCCCAAGAGAGATTTCACTTCCATCAAACCACAGGTCCCATCCGTGCTCTTCTCTCCCTCCTGCAAGAGCAAATACAGCCTGTTCTATCCCCTCCCTGCTAGAGACTTTGAAATAGATCACTTATGCCCATTTTTATTAAATAAGAACTCAGTTATAGAGGTCATACCCTTTTTCCCTAAATGCTAATCCCCTGGGCTCTTATCACCTTGTTAAATGTTTAATGTTGTGAGCATGCCCTGGTGAAAGTTGGGTCAGGTCAGTGACCTCCCTGGCGGGGGAAGAGGCCAGTTTGGGAGATGTAATGTACATCCCCCAAGGGCTGAGGGGGAGGAAGAGGCAAAACAGCTGCTCATCTGCCATAGCAGGGCAACAGTAAATTCTCCTGGTGCATATTTGTCTTCATTTTTTTGATTCCTCTCCCTTCGTTTTCTTGTGAGTATGTACGTCATTTGCTGACTTAGTATAGCCCAAGAAAACTGAACAGAAAGCTCTGCAGAAAATAATGTATCTGTCTTTGGCTATGCAGACATATACAAGTATGATCAGACTTTTGGCTAATAAATAGGCAAAAACTCACAGAGACACTGTCAGCACAACCCTGGTTTTGATGCTGAAAGGGACAGAGGATCATCTTTCAAGAGCTGGAGTTAATGCCAGTTTTGCATGTTTGGTTTTTCCTACAGGAAAGAAACACGTTGAAGCTCAGGCCAATCTCAAAGAGATTCCCATTAGCTCAGAGAAACTCTCCTTGTCTCCAGACAATAATCACTTTCATAAGAGAAACAGGTTCACTCAACAAAGCTGTTTTCAGCCTTCCTTGAATGTGATGTTGTATAGGTACAAAGGGATGAGGTGAAAAGAGTTTTTATCATACTTAAAATTATTCTGCCATTTCACATTAGTTCCTAGCAGACTTGAGAAAGTATTAATTGTGTGAGTTGAAAACTGAGGACTGTCATGCATTAGGGTTTAAAGATATCTACAATTACATCATCCAGAAACTTACCCAAACATGAGACAAAAAGTCAAGGTGAAGGTCCTAGTGCATAAACCTTAACATTGCCTTGTTCTGACAAACATCATCATGAGAAAAATTTGTCCTCTCCTAACAAATTCACTTTTTTTTTTCTTCTCCAGTCCTGAGCAACCACAGCAATGAGGATATCTGAATACAGTTGGTGGAAGGGGCAAATCTCTATTTGTGATCATGTATCTCACCCAAATTGATTTTCCCTGACTTTCACTTCTGATTTTTCCCACATTTCATCCTCAAAATCCCATCAGAAGTTATTTCCTTTCCTCATGCCCTGTGCCCTTTAATGTCCTTTCTGTGCCAGGAAGATGGTACATCACCTCTACAAGGGATGGAGAAGCAGAAAATAACTCAGACTGGAAGGGATTTTTGGAGGTGACCTGGTCCGATCTCTGCTCAGACCAAGGCAAACTTATCTCAGGTTGCTGAGGGCCACATTCAGTTGAGGTCTGAGGACCCAAGGATGAAGAGTCCACAGCCTCTCTGGGCAACCTTTGCCGTTGTTTGACCACCCTTGTGACAGGGAAAAAAGTCCCAGCATCTGATCTGAATTTTCCCTGTTGTGACTTGTGTCTGGTGTCCCTCTTCCTAACCCTGCACACCTCAGCTAACATAGGAGAAAGCAAAAAGCCCAGAGCAACACTGTGAGTAAGACTGAAACGGGGCAGCCAAAGGAAGTTAAGGCTGCAGAAGAAATTGTCCCATGAGGAATTTCCAGTCTGGGAAAACCTGCAGTGCCTTGTGTGAGGCTCATCTGAAGGTTAGGGATTCATATGCCTTCCCCTACTAGTTTCCCAGGGAGTTGTTTACTTTTTTTTTTAAATAGTCCAACTGCACCTCCTTCTGAGAACAAATTATTTGTAACCTTCCTGACACAATGAAAAATGAAGCTACGTTAACTAGAGGCAGTCACTATGTGATGATCACAATATTTACATTGGATTCTTTCATTGACCCTAGTGTTCACTTTGTCAAAGGTACATTAATTACTTGAAACTTGCATCATATAAGTCAACATGAACATGCAGGTCAAGATAAAGCCTTGAGAATGTTATACTTCTTTTGTGTTGCAATGTAATTCAATTCTTGGGAATTACTCTACAACACATGGTGGGGTAAAAAGCCAAGCTTCAGAAACATTCATTGCCAGTAGTAGAGCATTTTATGAGAAGGCACGCCAAGTATATTAGACACAAAGAACTCCATAACACTATTGTCCAAATGCATCTTCAAGAAAGCAACAAAAGTGATATTTTAGATGAAGTCTGTGAAACAGTAACCTATTCAAGTATTGACTAGGAATTAATTTGAAACATTTCTGTCAAAAAAATTGTCCAGATTTCACACTTGATCTTTCCTTCCTATTTCAGACATAGGTAAGGATGAGCAACAGCCACATCTGATGCCACAGCTTCTTAACAGAGAGTCCAGAGTTCACTCTGCTGGAGGAAACATAACCAAATGTACCTTCGTTCATAAGAGTATGATAATGCCAATGTAAACAGGTAATGTGACATAAGCTGATGTCACTTTATTGGTATTTTATATGTAACTGTCACTGAAAAACAGTAGGAAATGATTTCTTGCGCTGAAGCTCAGAGGTCTGGTAGCCTCTGATCACTGGCACAGACTGTAATATACATATTGAATAGCCTATCACTATTCTGGACGTGGTTTAAATGGGAAATCCCAGCTCCAGTGAGCCATCCCCTGCTGTGAGGGTGCAGATGCTCCATCTCTTCCACCACCCTGGCCCTCTGGACGTGTACTGCTATCAAACCAAACGCCCTGAGGCGATCAGCTCCAGTGCAGGCGCAATCCGCAGCGGAGCCGGGGATTGGGGTGTACAGGCGAGGTTTCCTGAGCCGGGGGAACCCCAGGGGAGCGCTGAGCCCCGCCAGGAGCCGGGAACTCTCACCAAAGTGACTGACGAGAGCTGGGTGGGGCCAGGAGTAATGGCGGGAGATTTAAATGCAGTGTAACTGCTACTAGAAGAGAAGGCTCCCAGGAGGCTTCACTGCAGCCTTCCAGTACTTAAAGGGGGCCTACAGGTAAGATGGGGACGGACTTTTTGTCAAGGAGTGTAGTGATAGAACGGGGGGTAACAGTTTTAAACTGAAAGAGGGTAGATTTAGATTAGATATTAGGAATATATTCTTTACTGTGCATGTGGTGAGACACCTCCTCAGTTTTACAGGCCCTTCCCTCTCAATTTGAAGCTAGATGGTTACTGGTGATGCTAGCCCATAAAGCATGAGAAACACGAGACACTCCTTTAGTCATATATTTAATCTATAGTGCTGACTGCATGGTGAGAAAGAAGGCTGTATCATCTCCAGATGTGACCAAGCTCCCCTGCAATGTCCCAGGAGAGCTGTAATGCAACAGGCTTATCTCCAGCACAATCTACTTCCTACCACAAGAGGAGGAAACTGAGAGACAGATAATTCAAATCTGAAGTTACTACTGTCTAAAGTCCTCTTTAATGCCTTTTGCTTAAGGAAAATCACATACTCATTACGGTGCCCTAAAACATTATTAAAGTGAATTCTTGTATAGCAGGAAGATGAGCTCAGCCTGGAATCATTGTAGGCAAGAGCTACTTTGGGAGGCAGAAAAGAAGCCGCAGTGGGTCATCACTGTGCTGTACAGCCATACCACAGATAAACACCGAGAACAGAAAGAAGTATTTAAACTAAAGGAAGAAACTAGTAGGGAGAAATAAAAGAGGAATACAAACTATCCAGTAATAAAACTGTGGCTGAGAACTCATAGAAACTGGCTAACCACAACAGCAATCACAACTTGAGGTGTAACAGGCAAAAACAGTGATAATTTTATAGATGGATTCAGATCAGTTCAGGAGAGGGTATATATCACATAATTGGGTATGACAGATGGACTGAACTTGATAGCCAGGGAGAATTTCTTCTAGCGCTCTGTTCCTGTGCAGTATCTCTGCCACAAAAAAAGCATACAAATGACCATTTGTAAAGGTATCCCCTACTTGCGGGATGCTGCATGGTAAAAGAATGTTCTGCATGTGGGCTTTAATCGTGGTTGTTAAATGCTATTACAATGCATGTGACCCTTTAATATCAAGGCTTACTGGAACCCAGCTTCTGGATTTTTTTCCCTTCAAGCTACCTCCTATGAAGTTCTTGGTAGTGCTTGCTTATGTATTCAGGTACCTGTCAGTACTCATAACCTGACTTCCAATCTTATAAAAGAAAACTTTGTGATTATCAAAGGCTTTTTGATAAGCTGCAGCATCAGAGTGCAATGTGACAAGCAAAGCAAATTGCAACAGAGCCAGAACAAGCACTTCTTGTGAGTGACCAGCACTGCTACTGCTAACATGACAACATTTTTTACTACCACATTACTGAAACCAGCCAAAGTTCCCCAATTGTTCTGAGCGCAATTTGTTTAAGTAGGAAAACAGTACTTTAGGAGTACAGTGGAGAAGGAAAATGCTACGCCCTTAAGCTTATAATATGAGAGATGGACCAGTCTTTTGAGAGTTGACAGCACATATTGTCTATCTGAAGAGCGTAAAACTGCAAGGTAGTACCACTTACTCATGAGGAGGAGAGAAAGCCTGAAAAATTCAAACAGATCCTGCACGATCAGTTGAAATTGTACCACTGTTTTCTGATGGCCCATGAATCCTATGAAAAGTACAACTAGATGTTTCTTGAAGAATCAAGCCATAAGAAACAGTGTCCTCTCTCTATTCAATGCAGCTATCTTTGTCATTTTAAGGCTGACCTTGCTCAGTCAACACTTTATTTATTATTCCTTTATTTATTTTGACTTAAATCAAGCCTGATTTCTGGCTACAGGGCTGTGCCTCATTTTCCACATCTTTAAAAGTGAGGGACATCTATTTGATTAATGCACTTTGAAAAATGCAGTTATGGGGGAATCCTGAAGAATTAGCAGAACTGCACATAAGCCAGCTTTCCCAGTAGTCAACATTACCCATCACCCAGGCCCTGGACCTCAGTTTGTATGGACATTTTTCCTTTGCAAAACTCTGAAGTTTAGCAAATAAGTGCTTTCAAATTGCACCAAGAATAAACATCTGTCTTCCTCTGCAAGGTTGTGTCACACACCAAAGCTAAAAAAATGTATCACTGCAATTCCTGAACAAGACTATTTTAAACATACAAGGCTGCCAATGCATTGTTTCAAACTCAAACTAGAAGTTACCAAACTCAAAAAGAAGATGCTAGGCCATGTCCAAAAGGGCAGAATGTTATTGCAAAAGAATGAATAAGAAAAGGTTCAGAGAACCACAGAACCACAGAATGATTGAGGTTGGAAGGGCCCTCTGGAGGTCACATTGTCAAATGTTCATGCTCAAGCAGGGCCACAAACAGCTGTTTGCAATGGACCACACCCAGGCAGCTTTGAAGATCTCCAAGAATGGAGACTGTAGAAGCTGTCTGGGCAGCCTGTACCAGTGCTGGGTCACCTTCACAGTAAATAAGTCTTCCCTGATGTTGAGGAGGAACCTCCCTCCCATGTTTCAGTTTGTGCCCATTGCCCCTGGTCCTGTCACTATGCATCACTGGAAATAGCCTGGATCCTTTGTCTTCACATCCTCCCTTCAGATATCTCTGCACCTTGAGGAGATCTACATGGAGCCTTCTCTTCTCCAGGCTAAAGAGTCTGAGCTCTCTCCACCTTTCCTCCTATGAGAGGAGTCTCTTCATCACTCCAGTCTCTTCATCACCTTAAGGCAGCCCTTGGCTGCACTCTCTCCAGTAGCTCCATCTCTCTCCTGTAGTGGGGAGCCCAGAACTGGGCACAGTACTCTAACAGTGGCCTTACCAGTGCTGAGCAGAGGGGAGGAATTACCCTTGCATAATGAACATGGCTCCACTTGCTTAACTTGTTATTTCCCTGTGAAAGGTCAAAAATCGATCAGAGACTTACACGAACCAAAAAGTCTCATAATTTTCAATAATACTATGATCTTCATAGAAACTGAGCTGTCACAAGCCTTAAGAATAGTAAGTCTTAAGTGCAGTAGTAGGATTTGCACTGTAAAAATGCATGGAAACAATGATTTTCACAAAAGGTGTGTGGTCAAATTCTCTGTTAGTGTAAATGGTGTTAAATGGGTGTAAATTCTGCCAGAAATGGCATCTGCTATACATATTGTGCCTGTAGGAGAAGGAGAGAGGGAATGAAAAAGAGGAACACCAACTAACTTCCAATAGTTTTTTTCAATTGTTTTTTTCTAGATTGCATCCGTTCTCCCCTGCTGACTGCCTCTGTGCAGTTGTAATTAGGCACAAAGGTCTTCAGGGCCCAAACAGTTGGCATTTAAATAATTATGCCATCCCAGGTGGCCTTTAACTCCAGTGGAAACCTCCCTCACTCTTATCCCCTAGTTCTCTCTGGCAACAGCCATCGCACAAATGCACCATTGCTTGGAAAAAATTTTGCTCCCTCTCCCTCCCTCCCTCCCACTTGTTCCCCAGCTAATCTGGAAAGGTCTAAGTGGAACTGCCAGTGTCAGTTTACCTTATGATAGATGGCAGGAGATACTTTCTGCAATTCACTCAGGGTAAGGAAAATGAGATTGCACAGATCATCTGCCCAGACACAGTGCTCTACCAGGGTAGACTGCCTCAGCAACAGTCTCCTACTACAGCTGTTATGACAATGAGAGTCTAATCTGATGATCAGGGAAAAAACTCTGGACGATCCACACACTTGGAAAATGCCACAAGGATTCTTCCATTTCCGTTCGCTATGGAGTAGCCACAGAACATCTTTTCCCTGTTCCTATTTTAAATAAATAATGATTTTAAAAAATTGCTCTAGTTGCAGCAGTTTTTTCATATGTTCTGAAATTCTGCTTAGAGTATGCGGAATTTTAGGATGAAATCCTCTCTGTTAAGAAACTCAAATAAACGACAGTGATGCTAATACAGTGTTACTGAAAAAGAAGCCACCATTCCACCTTTGGAGAGAGAGTTAGAGGAATCCACAGGACAGAGAGGTAGAAATGGGAACCAAAAGGCAGAAATTAGATTATGTACCCAATCTAGGAGACAGAAAAGCACATACTTAAATATTATCAACTTCAGTGAGAGTAAAAATTTTTTAAGGACAGGGATACTGACAGACAATAATGCCAAGCATATGTAACATATGCCAATGTCTCTTGAGTGGGGTTTAAAGGTTTAAAAAGAGAGAGACAGATGTCAATGAGAAAAAAATACTTTATTTTGAGCAACTGTATTTAGGTTTGGTTCCTCCAACATAGTAGAATTTTATTGTCTATAAATCAACTGCACGGTAAGGATGCAGCAAGGACAAGCATTATCCTCTAAAAGCTGGTCTTTATGCATTACAATTCCTGCACTTAAATCTTACTGGCTTTGTAGTATTTCAAAGCTTTTAGCTCTTAATTTGCTTTTATGTTGATAGACTACAGTACAGGAATACCAACAGCAAATACACAATATTCTAATTCTCATACTTTTTTTTTTTTTGGTCCAGAGTGAATATCTGAAAAAATACTTTACAGGTAATGAGCTATCCACTCCAAACCCACAGTATTTTTGCCAAAATGGCCTCTTGGCTTAATTACATTTTATGAAGTGGTTGTGAGACCTGTTCTCTGGTGATATATAATTTCGAAATAACATCATGATATCTTTCAGGCAAAGCTTTACAAAAGGCTTGTTCTCTGGTTATTGATAAAGCTTGTCAAAATGATTAGTCTGTCAGCCTAAGAGACAGTTAAAATAAATTCACTTTCTGCTGGCACTTCTTCTTGCTGCCAGCTCAGTTGGCAGGGGGTAAGCATGGTCCCTGGGGTCGTACCCCAGAGAAGGCACCCTCTCATGCAGCTGATGCAGCAAGGAGGTCTGGTAGGGTGAGACACAGAGACAAGGATGCAGCTCCAGTGGGAAAGGTGCCGTGGTCAAGTGCTGGGGAAGGTCATTAAGTCACACTACCTAAGACAACTTCTTTCATTTCAGGCCTTTCCTCTGTTAAACACAGCCTAGGACTTACTGTGACACTTGACAGCATAGATTGGGTTGTGCTGACCTGAAAAATTTAGGAGGACATGCTCTATCTGTGCCCAGCAGCCTGCAAAAAATTAAATTTAGGGGGAAAAAATCACTTTTGTGTTCACTGCAAAGAAGTCCTGTGTGTTCACTTCTCCAAGAGGTATTATGTACATTCAGAAACCAGTTGTCTTTCGTGAAAGAAAAAATCATAATGATCCCTATAGTGACTATTTATCTAAGATACTTCTATATATAGATAAAAATATCTGCAAGACCTTCCTGCCTTTTGCACCATTTGAGAATTACTCTGCAGCATGTTTCTCTCACTCCTCAAATTCTGCAGTGCCCATCCTCACGAACTGCTGCTTATCTCCTCTGTATTGTGGTCCGTGCTGCTTTCCACACTAATCCTGTTTTGAAGGGCCTCCCTTTTCCTAACTACCATCTCTCTTTTGAGCTTGCTTCTCAGAAAGCCCCTCGGCAGGGCCAGATGAATTGCAGGCAGAGCAGGCAGATGCCCGAGGAAGCAAGCTGCCTATTTTGCCCACGTGGGCAGGAGTGGGGAGCAGCTGCCTGGGCAGTGTGAGTGTGCGTGCAGCACTGGGGACCCCAGCCCTGGTGATTGCACCCCACAACCTCAAGGGTTGTGCCCCATGGCCAAGGGAGGGTGCAGGGGCGCAGGATGGCAGTGCGTGAAGACCAGCTATTGCCCCGCTTTTTGTTTCTCCTTTCCTGTAGCATGGGTGCCACATCCCACACAAGCCCAGCACTGTCTTTTTCCTTTCCCAGTGCAAATCTGGAGGTAGCAGCCTCCTCCCAGCCAGCACTCGCAGCAGCTGCCCAAGAGGTCCAGGGACCTGGGAGGTCACAGTGCACCTGTGGGAGGAACAAGGTGGCAAGCAGAAGTGGGAGGAGAGCAATTTCCAGCAGGGATGGGAAGGGCAACTCTGTGGGCTGGAGAAGAAATCTCCCCAGGATGATCTGAGAGATACTCTCTTGCCCTCAGGTATAAGCACTCCAGCCCCTGCTGACCCTGCCAGCCTCCTCTCTTCTGATGGTGCAAAGCTAACTTTGCTGCTCTGCTGACTGTAGAAGTGAGTTACTCTGTGCTGTTCCCCAGGAACCAAATTCAGCTGTGCCTGCATTGCTAGGAAGCCCTGTCCCAGGGCCACTTACTGTGCTGCTCGCCTCTGGCATCTCTTGGCATCCCTCCCAGCACCTTTTGCACCTGACACGAAGTTAAGCTCTAAGAGCAAGATTTTTAGATCTATTATGCTGACTTTCTACACCCTTCATCTCATGTGACCCTTTCTCTCCCTGCTAACAAACAGGCTGCCCTTTCAGTTATGAAAGTGGAATAATTCCACTAACATTTCTGGAGGTACATGATCTATCCAGCCATGATTGTCAATTGTTGCGGACTTGGTCGCCACTCAGTATTTCCTTTGTAAGTAAGCTACATAAATAACTCCACTGATACAAAGTAGCAGGAAATAACAATAAAAAATTCTTTAAAATATATTACAGAGATCTTGTCTGTGCCGATGTCTTTAGAATTAGAGCCCCAAAATAGATGTTTCCTGTTCTTTAACTTCAGTTCTCATCACCATTTTGCAAACATTTACCCATGACAGATTATTTTGCTTTATCACAGAAGATGATAGTGATATGAGGAAAATTAAAACACAGGACAATTGTATCTTTACACCAAGATACAGCAGTACAAGAAACTGGAGAGAAGTAATCACTTTGGTGCTTTTTTTCCTATAGCATGAACC
Organism: Cariama cristata; assembly: GCF_000690535.1. Classification (NCBI taxonomy): domain Eukaryota; kingdom Metazoa; phylum Chordata; class Aves; order Cariamiformes; family Cariamidae; genus Cariama; species Cariama cristata. Next base: position 46,984 of record NW_009635687.1, on the reverse strand, counting down.
ATTTGGAAAATACACCAAAAATGGCTATACCGTTTTCAGAAAAAACTCTCTTCATCATCAGCAAGATGTGTTGAATAAAACCTGTATCCTGAGTCCACACAGCATAACCATATCAGTTATTCATCTGGGGCTTCCACGCACAGTCTCTGAATTTTGTTGAAAGTTTTTCCAAAGTTCTGAGGTCCCTGTGAGTTCATTGTATCTCTTCTTTTTCAGTGGGAGACCCCGCAGTCCCCCTCACTGGGTTGCCAGGTTTTTGTTCCTTCTTTTGGCTACAGAGATACTGGAACTGCAGGAAAGCCTGGAGTCACCAGTTGTAGAGCCAGACCTGCTCCGGGGATGTCTGGCTGACCTGCTGGACCTTACGGCCACGTCAAGATGACTGGGGTAGACTTTGGGATGGCATAGACCTCCCTGGGGCCCTTCTCTTGGGTGCTTTTGTCAGTAGTCAGATCTGGGATGGAAATATTTGTCATATTCCCATCACTTTGGTAACAACTGCAGTATCACAAAGAAAAGGTGATTGTTTTTTCCTCTGATCACCTTCTTCTATGAGGGCTTCTCATCTGAGTGCCCTATTGCAGCAGAAAGTTGATTTGTTGCAACCCAAAACTTACAGAAAGAGGGATGGAGAGAAAATCTGCTTCAGTTTGCCCCACTCATTCTCAAAGACATTCATTCTGTGTTCTTTACATTTATCTGAAATAAGGAAAATCTAAGCAAAAATAGCTGTCTGCCAGCACAATGAAAATGAAGAGCTGAGACACCTCTGCTGCATTAACCGGCAGCTATCCTGCTTCCTTCGCCATAATGCCTTGCAGATCTGCTTCGATGTTCTTAGGTATTTGACTGAGATACAAAGCATATGTTTTATCCTGTTTTGTTGCTCTGCATACACTGTTGTGTTCATCCCTCCACCTTTTCATTTCCAGCTTTATGGATAGACACAATCTGCTAAATATTTGCAATAATAACATATTTACATAACTAAAAGCTAAAAGCCTGTGACCTTTCTACTTTGTTTTCTTAAGGATTGTCAAGTGCTGTCACCTTTTCATCATTATGCCTTCTTAAAGGCCTTTTTAAAAATAGGACAAAACTCAGTTGGTGAGGTGTGTTTCTAGGACACTTAGCAAGATGCTGTTGTTTCCTACCTGATGTGTCACACTGCCTCTAGTTTTTCCTCAACATCCTTTCAGGCTGTTCCTAAGACATCCTAAGGAACACCTCACATTCTACCAAAACACTCACAATTAGAGCTAATTGGAAGATTAATTTGCTCTAGACAATTTGCAGTTGAACGTTATACAGGAATTCTCTCCTATTATTTTTGGACAAGGTTTGTTAAATATTGGTTAAAGGTAGAATCATTAGTCTGGAAAAACACTCTCAGACATTTACTTTACTCTGACAGCCTATGTTTTAAATTAGAGTATTAAAGCAGTTCTTTTCTGTTTGCACTTTAACCAAGTAGATCTAAGTTTGAAATACCAAGAAGCACACATGCTATCTTGATTAGATCCTCAAAGTGTCAGGGAATTAGACGTTAAAAGGCATTTGAGGATGTTGGTTAAAACACCTTCTTTAGTAGATAATACAAATAACTTCAATAGGCTTAGGATAGTAATACACTTTTCATCTGAAGCCACTTCCCATTTCATGTTACAGCAGGTTTTATTGGTCGTAAATTCATGGAGTTTACTCCACACAGAGAGGCCTGACCTTGCTAGAGGAAGATGAGAAAGTGAAGTAACAGAACTGATGTCCTCAGGGCCCAAACTCATCCCTGTGTCTGCAGGCCAATGCACTGGGTTGCTCCAGAGGCATGCAGCATCTTGGTGGGACAAAAGGTTGGACATGTACTCCTTCATTTTTTGTCTCTCATGCATTATCTGCTATAAAATCAGGATCCTGGATTCAACAGAGAACAGCGCAGCACTATTCACCTCCCAGCAATATACACCCAAAAAGGACATTTTTTTTCTGTTGACTGTATTTGTTGGAATATTAATATCACTGATAAGGAACAGCAACAAGTATGCTTCCCCTGTGGTTGCTCAAGGCAAACTCTTCCTATATCTGCCAAAATTGTTCAAAGTGTAAGTTTTGCGTGTTGAAGAAAGAAAGAGTCTAACAATTCGTCACCAAGTAGGACGTTTTAAAATAAAGTATGTTTTGCTGAGCTCTGCATCACTCTCTGTCAGGTAATCCTGCCATGAACACACATGCCATCCTGGGGGAACACTGTGCCCCTTCTGAGGGCACAAGGATTAGCCTCCCACCTCGGGAAGTGATGCTGAGCACCAGCTATGACATCAAACAAGACGTTCATAATTTAGACAGTAGGAGAGGTGATCTAACAAGAATCTTCTAAACTAATCTTGCATTTATCTTTCTACATGTTACGTCTTTAGTTTGGTAAATACTGAAAAATTTTAATAGCTTTGGGTATTAAAGGCATGAAAAATGATACAGTTACTGTAAATCAAAATGTAAATACATCACGAACTCAAGTATTCCTCTTCTTGTTCAACTAAATCTGATCCGGTATTTTGCATGCTTATGCATATCTGTGTTAGGTAGGATTACTTATTTTTTCTTAATTCTTCTTTTTGTTTTAGTCAAAGACCTCTATAAAGGTTCATTAGATTTGCTCAATCCCACAAATTTGAATAGATGCAGTTTTTTAAGTTTGTCAATGGAAAATAAATCTAAAATCACACTATACTAGTGGTACCACATGCCCTCCAAAGGAACTTAAAAACAAAATTTCCCAAGGGCACACCTGCTGAAAGACAGAGACTTAACCTTTCCAAGCAGGAATTGGCGGTCGCTGGTAGGGGCTTTTCAAAGGTCAAAGTGCAGTAGCACTGCCAAAGCCAAGCACAGTCTCAAAGGTAGACCTTTCTGTAGCACAGCTCACCAGGCCATTGAAACAGTTCCCTTCCCAGTCATACTGCAGATAGTCTGAGTACCAGCTGAGGCCAAAGTTTGGCTGACTCTGTGTGTGTGTTTGAATGTAGATGAACAGTCCCTGTCTGTATTTTCTTTAAATTTGTTAATTTAAGTCTATGATATATCATTCTTTCAGAAATATTATGTCAAATCTTTTTTTCTTGAAGGGCTTGATCAAGGTATTTTGAAACACCTTCTGAAATCAATACGTTCTCTACATTTCATAACCCCATGAAATACTGATATTGGCATATGGAAACACATATTCTCATGACAGAAGCCAGTCTCTGTCCTTGTATATACAGTCATATTTTCAGCGCTGTTACATATTCAAAGCGCTGCTCTGCCTTCACTATGGTTGGCTTTAACTCTTTTTGAAGCATGTTCTTGCCCTGCTAACACTTTAATTTGCTGCTGAATTTCTACTTAGCCATTGACAGGAAGACACTAGAGTTGAGACTACGTATTGATTTTTGTTTGGACTTCATTTGGTTTTTGTTTTCAAGAATGTTTTGAACAAACAGCCCAGACCTGGAAGGAAAAACAAAGTAGGGCAGGTTTGAGTCCTGGGAACATCTCACTGTCCCCCTCCACTCACACGCTTATGGAACAGCAGGGAAGTAGGGTACAGAGGTACAGAAAGATAAAAACATACACTATATAAATTAGATTGGGTTTGTGTTTATTCA
>NW_009635687.1:38324-43309 GCF_000690535.1 Cariama cristata | reverse complement strand
TGAACGACTGCCAGCCCTGGTAACTCATTTCCTTTTTGCAGGGTGGAAATTGCCCAGTAACAGCAAGAATGAAAAGGGGAATCATTTTTTTACTGCCTTACAACAAGCCACTTGAGTGGTTTGAAATTACTAGGTCACAGTCTCTGGATTGAAACACTCCAAGAATCCTGTCCTTTTGTTTGAAATAGGAATTAGAATCTCAGACAATGATTAAATCATGGGAGCTCTGATCTCTCAGACTGCAGCTAAGCCACAGCACGCTAACTGCAGAAAGCTGGATATAACATGAACACAAAACACTAGGCTTACTAGTGTTGCATTTATAGGTGCCTGTGTGGAGTTTTATTTCAAGCTTTCTTTTACAGTGTTTTATTTATTAACATTTTGCCTAAAAAGAAGCCAGCATATTGTTTTCAGGAGGTATATAGGGACACCAATTTTTTTCTTGCAGCTACAGTGCACACAAAAGAACCTGCGTAACAATCATGGTCTAATAATAGCGATCAAAATCAGTAGACAGTGATGTGTTGATATTTCAAGTTTGTTGATTCAGTGGATTCTATTTTGTCACTTGGTGAATGGGCTTTTTAATTGATATGGTTTGTTGCTCAAATAAGAGCTGCTTATTATATGCAGCTTTGGCCTAAACAGCTTTGGGAGAAAAGAAATCAAGATTATTCATGTCGCGAATTACACTTTCTTTTTGTTGTACAGTATACAGCAGGAAGTGGCTGAAATATCTAATCTTTTTTATCAGAGGCAATAAGGTTATCTGGGCTCCAGAGTTAATCTCTTCTTTGCAGACGTCTCTCCAGTCACCATTGTCATGCGACAGACACCTGTCCTGATCCCCTCCAGGCTGTTTACTTGTCTATGCAGAAGGCGCTCCTGTCATTTAGCCTGTACTTATCTCCTTGTTCCCCCTACTACCCTCTCCTTGACAGTGCAGATGTCCTTTAAGTCTTTAATAAGCTAAGAATGGTCTAAAATGCAATAGAGGACTGATTCCGAAAACAGGGGCAGATCTCTTCCTGGCTCCAAGTGGCCTCAAAACTCAAGTTACACATCCCACTACAGAAAAAGAAGAAAAAATAAAATAAAATAAAAGAAAGGAAAAAAATCAAGCAATTACATTTACAAATAACTCCACATGGCAGTATTTTGTTGTTTATTCTCATGGCCATGACCATGTGACAAGGCTCATATGTCCAAGGCTGCAAAGGGCAACATTCTCCTTTCAGATGTTCCCAAACGCACAGCTAAGAGAGCTCTCCTCCCATGTGCAGATCTCCTGTGCACAGTAACAAGGGGTGCTTCACATGCAATAGGTGTAAAAACACACTGTCAGAGTCACCTTATAGCTCGGATAAGAGTGTCTTCCTGATTAACAGAAGTATTTGCAGCAGCTGCACCTGAGTGCCTCTTGAGATCTTTAGCAATTACAGCGTACCCAACCCACAGCGTGGTTAACACAGATCGTGGATAAAGAGGAAATCAAACTTTGTTCCAACTTAATGGGAAGACAGCTGGAGAGTAAACAAGCACCCAGTCATTTCAGCTCTACAGATGTGTGTTCTGGGCCTGCTGGACCTACAGCGGCAACAACCACCTGTAGCAGCTCGCAAGTGTAACCAAGCAAGATATACTAACGATGGTGGCAGTGGTAGGCTAAAGTTATTTCAATTTTTCCTCACTTCTATAGCCCAGTGCATGTGAAATCAGTGTATGGGAACTAGAGGTGGTCGCCTAATTCTTCTGCAGGTAAGACAAGCCACAATCTTATCTTTGTACTGTAGTGTAACTGGGACGTAAATTCAGTGAGAAATACAAAAACGCACTATTCCGCAAATTTGTTAAAGATCATCACACATGCAAACACATGCTCTGCCACCTTCTATCAGTCAGCTCTTTTATTTCCCCCTTTCATAATTTGTACATACCAGACAGGATAAATCGACCTGCAGGTTTCCACAGACCTAATATATGACTATTCTGATTCAGGCTCATCTGGGACACTGATGAGTGGTGACTGAGAAAGTGGTTAGTTCTAACACTGAACCTGGGTTTTTTTCCTCCACTTCCCATTCACTGCAATGTGCTGCTTTTTTTTTTTTTTTTATTTAGAGGACACAGCTTGAAAGAGGGGCAAAGACAGATGAAAGGTTCTGCATTAGGGTGAGGTGGTATTCAGTAAGGAACTGTCCCTAATAAGAAGCTCTTATGGGATAATCTTTCTTTCTAAGTAATCTTCAAAATATTTTTAACTTGAATGTCTGTTCTTCAAAGGACTCCTGGAAAATTCATAGAGCCAAGGATGCCCCGGTGTAACTGTGCAGGAGTAAGTAGATTTGTACCAGCAGCAAAGCTAATTGCTGGGGTAGTATATTCTGTATAGGATGACATATGAGTTATGACCTAATTGCCTCTTTTATTTGTGGTTAATATTTTCTACTTATGTCTAGTGAAAGTACAGCTGCAACATCTTAAGTGTCTCTATCACTTTCAATAAATTTCTGTCACGGTAGCAGGGGTATTTATACTAAAGTTGAAATAAAAGGAAAGCACACAATAAGCCTAATCAATTCTAGAAAACGGTAAATTGCTGTGACTCCAGTATGAAAAGCAGGGATGCATACACGATCAAGTATGTATGTAATGTATGAATAGCCTGTATATACTGAAATGGCAGCAGCAATTATACATAAAGCCCATAATTAAGAGATTTCTATCTTAAATCTATTCCAAAATGTGTCTCTATAAAGGGCTTGAGCACTTTTGCATAGTCACTGCAAAGAAGGAAAGTGTGTTAAGAAGTGTTCAGTGGAAAAATTACTTAAATAAAATTGCATGCATTTAAAAAAAACATCTATTTGCGTTAACAGTGAGATGTCCTGAAAATATGAAGTGTGGCACCTATATCTCAGAAGGGGAGGTAAGAAACCTGAAAATCTGCATGACCATTACCTCATTTTCACCAATGTGGTACCTTTTGAGATGAAAATAAAGTTAAATATATGTGAAGATGCATGGTAAATGGGGAAAAAATGAAATGTTACTAGACCAAAGTTTCACCATGCTAGACTAACCTGGTATGTATAATAAGAAAAATGAGAATGCAGGAAGCCTGATGCACCTTGACTGCATAAATCTTTTGCTATAATATGAGAAAGCAGTTGAACTGAAGAAAACAGAGATGAGAAAAACTTGCACAGTAAGCGAGACTGAACTGAACAACAGCAGCCAGAGATTCTGAACATGCCAAGTTGGGAGTTGCAAGTTCAGTTTCTAAATGATGACTGAACCATCATATCCTATTTGTACTCTCAATGAATTAATGCCGATGAAAGAAACTATACTGTTTGCACACCCATCTCAAGTATTTCTGCACCCCCTTTCCCACACCTCTGCTGCTTGCATTCGCATTCAAACACTTCAGTCGTCCTCAGAGACCTAGCACAGACTCAGAGTCCATGACAAAGGATGGCTAAAGTGGCTCCTGGCTAATCCTTTTGTCTCTGAACCTAGATAAGCTTCTGTATCAATATAATGGTCCAGAGAGAGCTCTTTGGCAGCCATCCTGTGGACCACACTAATGCCCAGAACCTCCACTAAACTGTGTATCTTGCAGACCCTCCCTTCCCTGCTTCACTGCCACAACTCCATACCACTCACAGCTTCAGCACCAGTCACAATATTACTGCAGAAAGTAGTTGGAGAAGGATGATGAATGAATAGTCCTTCAACTGTCTGCTAGCAATGCCCAAGTCCAGACTGTGGAACTAAGGCTTAAGATCTACTCACATGCATTACAGCCACAGCATCTGCAGGAAGAACACACAGTGGGGTGGAAAATCTTTTTTGTTTATAGTCAAAGTAAATGGACTCTTGTATCTTCTTTCAGTGCGTAAGTGTTGAGCGTTGCAGGATTTGTGCTGTGGTAAAGAACATTCCCTTCTTTTTGTTCAACATCTAACCCAAAGCATAAACCTTGAAAAGTAAATTCAGAACTGAAGTTTGTCTTCCATGTTCTTTCTACCTACTGTAATAAAGTCATTAATTAGGCAGAAATGTATGTCTTTCAGTTCCTGAAATACAATTTTCACCTGCTAAGGACTAGAACTTTCATCACCTTCTATTGAAATACCAGTAATGCAAACTAGAAGGGAAAAATGTGTTTAGTAGTCAATGGATGATACGGATAAAACTAAAGATACGTGGTTTTTGAAACTTCCAGGTTCTGAATGGGAACTCACACACCATAACATTAGAAACTGAATGAAGATCCAAAAAAGTAGGTAGGCTAGTTATCATTTCCATTACTAAAAAATGGCTGATTAAATATATATGTTAGTACTGATAGAAGAATTTACCTTGGGATTTACATAATAAAGTGAGAAAGGAAATAGAGTCTCTTGCTTATGAACACAGGACAATATTCCATATATAAATAAATGCAGAAAATGTAATTATTCATACCAGACAAAGTTTATTTTGTCATTTCAGCACTGTCTTGTACAACATTCATCCAAAGAAGTGAGCAGATATTATGCAGAATGTAATAACAGCAACACATCCAGAAATGGAAGGAAGCCAAAAATAAGATAAGGCCTCTGGATGTTTCATTCACCGACAGTCTGCTATAAAATACTCTTTGAAAACTATTTCAAGACAGTACTAAGCCATTTCTAGAAGCTGGCATGGAAAAAGGCATACAATCGACAGAGAAACAGGTTAGGAGCATTTGTTCCAAAGTATTCTACAACTGAAGTCTTTCTGTGTTCTCCATCCAGGAGTTTGCCTTTCATCTAAGAGCCCTCACCGCCATAGATTCTGATATTGTTTTGCCAGTAAAATGAGGCACAGAAACTAAGATACTTCTCTTGAATAAGCCTGTGAAGGACTCATTTCTAATCCCACCAGGCCTTACCCTTCCCCAGCACTGCAAGGTCTTCTGGAACTACTAATGAGGAGAGGTGTTTGATGGG
>NW_009635687.1:0-38293 GCF_000690535.1 Cariama cristata | reverse complement strand
GGCCCCGCAGACCCCCCCCCTGCCATATTAGATGTTGAGAAGAACTAGGCATCCCGGTGACTTCAGATGGTCACACCAGAACAGACATTTACACTCCTTTCCTTTCATAGTACAATTTGATTCAATATCCGTCAGTCAGCAGACTTGCAAGTGGTGTGCCAGTAGTATGCACATGGGTGACATTCGCATACAGAGAAGAACCTATCAGATGTACAACAGGCAAGTGTACACAGATCCTCAGAGCTGCACTTACAATGCAAACTACCTAAATTCTGCTCAGACTCCACACTCGACGATCACCTGAGGTTCCTTCTCTGTCCTTATCTCTTACAGATAAACTATCTTATAAAAAATGAGAGGCAACTGTTTTAGTAAGCTTACTTACATTATATTATATTATACTATATTATATTATATTATATATTATTATATACTTCATATTATATGCAGTTTGACAGGACATAGAAGACTCAAGACTCAACTGTCCAGCTTCTTCATTCTTAAAGCATGTAACAAAAGAGAAAACCAAAAAGAGTCTTCGGTGAAACTGGACAATTTTGTACGTCAAAAGGAATACAAGTTTGCTCTACTTATTTTTGTGAGGAGCTAATTATGAAGAGTATGATAAAGCTAGCCCTTTCACCTCAAGCAGTGTTAAACCCTGAGAGGCAGTCAGACTTACTAGCTGGCACTGTCAAATATTGTGAGCATTCGAGGACATGCTCCCAAGAAATTGCCGAGGGGACACAACAGTACACACATTCCAGCAGCAGGCAGGCTAGACAGCTCTGCCCTGGCTTACTCTGTGTTTGGGTGACTCACACACCCGGGGAAGCCATAGCAATGAAAATACAACAAAAAGCACACATGCCTGTGTAAAGGTAGGCCAAAGCACAACAGCATGTATTGACCTTTGGAGAGGTCAAAGGTACTCAAATGGTAAAACAGATTTCTGTAGGGGAAAAAAAAGGTTATTAAGGGACAAACATGCCAGGGGTTTGGAGGAAGTGGTCTTCTGGGCTAGATAAAGGGTAAGCAGCAAAGGCAGGGCTTAATGGTAACTTGCCACAGAAGGAGACGTGTCAAGAGAAGGATCCTACCAGGGACCAGGTTATTCAACATCTTCAGCAAAGACCTAGAAAAGGCAGTACAGAAGGTGATCTCTAAATAAGCTACTAAACTCTTTGAAGTAGCAAAATGCCATCTCGCTGGCAAGGAACTCTGGGATCATCGAGTCCAACCTTTTCCCTAACACTACCATGTCACCTAGAACATGGCACTAAGTGCCACGTCCAGTCTTTTCTTAAACACCTCCAGGGATGGTGACTCCACCACCTCCCTGGGCAGCCCATTCCAATGCCTAACGACCCTTTCTGTGAAGAAATGCCTCCTCATTTCTAGCCTGAACTTCCCCTGGTGCGGTTTCAGACTATGCCCTCCTGTCCTATCACTAGTTGCCTGGGAGAATAGGCTGACTCCAACTTTGCTACAACCTCCTTTCAGGTAGTTGTAGAGGGCAATCAGGTCTCCCCTCAGCCTCCTCTTCTCCAGGCTAAACAACTCCAGTTCCCTCAACCACTCCCCATCAGACTTATGCTCCAGGCCCTTCAGCAGCTTCGTTGCCCTTCTCTGGACACGCTCCAGCACCTCAAGGTCTTTCCTGTAGTGAGGGGCCCAGAACTGGACACAGTACTCAAGGTGCAGCCTCAACAGTGTCAAGTACAGGGGGACGATCACTGCCCTAGTCCTGCTGGCCACACTATTCCTGATACAACCCAGGATGTCATTGGCCTTCTTGACCACCTGGGCACACTGCTGGCTCATGTTCAGCTGACTGTCAACCAGCACCCCCAGGTCTTTTTCCGCTTGACCGCTTTCTAACCAGTCAGTCCCCCAGCCTGTAACGCTGCATGGGGGTTTTGTGGCCAAAGTGTAGGACCCAGTACTTGTTGAACCTTGTGCCATTGGTTTCAGTCCATCTATCCAGCCTGTCCAGGTCCCTCTGCAGACCTTTCCTACCCTCAAGCAGGTCAACACTCCCACCCAGCTCGGTGTCATCTGCAAATTTACTGAGGGTGCCCTCAATCCCCACACCCAGATCATCAGCACCAGCCCCAAAACTGAGCCCTGGGGAACACCACTAGTGACCGGCTGCCAACTGGATTTAGTTCTGTTGACCACAACGCTCTGGGCCCAGCCATCCAGCCAGTTTTTTACCCATTGAAGAGTCCACTTATCTAAGCTGCGAGCAGCCAGTTTATTTAGGAGGATGATGTGGAAGACCGTGTCAAAGGCTTTACTAAAATCTACATAGACAACATCCATAGTCTTTCTTTCATCTACTACGTGGGTCGCTTTGTCAAAAAGGAAACCAGATTGGTCAAGCATGACCTTCCTTTCATAAATCCCTGTTGGCTGGCCCTGATCCCTTGATTGTCCTGCATGTGCTGTGTAATGGCACTCAGGATGATCCTTTCCATAACCTTGCCCCAAACCGAGGTCAAGCTGGCAGGCCTGTAGTTTCCTGGATTGTCTTTCCAACCCTTCTTGTAGGTGGGCATTACATTTGCTAACTTCCAGTCTGCTGGAACTTCTCCAGTTAACCAGGACTGCTGGTAGATGAATACTAGGCATCATTAGAAACAGTACTGAGGAAAGACAGAGAGTGTAATTTCCCCCCTATATAAAATATGGTTTTGCCAAAGTAGCAAGTTGTTGGCCAATGTAGAGAGGAAGGGCATCTCCCTTGAGAGGAAAGACTCGAAAGGCCAGGGCTTTGCAGTCTGGAGATGAGAAGACTAAAGGGGGTAAGCTAAAGCTTTGCAAGTGTGCAAATGCACTAAAAAAGCTGAAAGCAAAACTTGCTGTTTGCTGAACCCTGTGCTGTAAGGAGGGCATTCAATGACTTTTAGTGATCTCCCAAGGTCAGTTCTGGCCTGACTGACTCTATGTCTCCAAGGGTAGCCATGCTTAGCCCACCACACCTACCCTCTCCCAGGGATCTCCAACCTTTGTCCTCCTCTCCAGTACATGAACACCCCTATATGTCACCTCATATCTCCATGACTGTTACCTTGGAAATTAGTACACATTCCGTAAATACATGCAAGTAACAAAAATTTACATTAACGAACATGAAAAGTCTGTTCTAATTAATTTAACAAAGTATGTACCTGAGGCTTCTATTCTATTACCTATTTTTCATTAATATTCAAGGTCTATACTTAGCCTTGCCACATGCAGTTTTTTGATAGATACATAATTTTTTTTTTTAATAGTCACCATGCTTCAGTGTTTGACCAAACGGAATCCTGTATTAAAATACAAAGAATTACATAGCTAAACACTCATGATATTGCAAAAGATTTGGCTGGGCATTATTACAGTGCTAGATTTTGCAAGTTCCTTTGTAAAAGAACACGAAACATTCCCTTTTAAAATACTGCATTCAGTGTTTTTGGCTTTGCAAAATATATGTGATAAACAAGTTCAAAGCGGTGTCGGACAGATGCAAAGTGGTCTACCCTAGTCGAGGAGAAAAGAAGCAACCTGGACAACAGGAATCCAGGTTTTTTGCTGTTAACTTAATTTCATTTGGAAGAGATTTTTTCACACATTAACCAAAGTCATCTTTACAAGTATCCATGCTACTCCATTGTCCCTGATAACTGTAGTATTCCCTCTGAACTGACAGGGGGGCTACTTATCAGAGATTTGTTTGTTTTTTTCTTTTTCACATAACATCTCATTATTAAGTTAATCCAGGAGATGGTGGATGAGCAATAGCAATTTCCTACATAGTGTTCTATCACTGGTGGACTTTAATATTGCATCTGACCAGTTAGCAAAGTACAGAACACTTTCTATACTTTCAAAATTATCAGAAGCCAAATCTTTAAGAATAAAAATCCACAGTACTCTATAAGGTTTTAAGGGATGTCAAAATAGTTCACAGGCAAGTGTCACTCAACCGCCCTGTCTGGGACACGCATAAAGTAGACTACTCCTTTCTCACCACACCTCTGTGACTACATCCGTTGCCATTCGGAGCAGTTTAAATAGCTGAATCTGGTTATTTGTGTTCAGTTCATCTTTTGGTCATACTATTCTTTTACTATACCATTACATTCTCTATATAAAACCTGCTTTTTAAAAGTTAGAGTATTAATTATTTTTTTATATATGCCTATTAGATTTAGTTTATTTGAGAAAGGACCAGGGGTTTCCCATCTGAACAGGTAAGTTACAGAGATTTAAGCTGCTCCCAGCTGAGCAGAAGTGAGTACGTCCCACGACACACAAACCCTTACCTTGCACCAGGTAATTCTCCTAGCTGAGCTACAATGCACTTCTCTCCACTTTCCAGTAAATCCTTTCAACATTTGCAAACTCGGTGGCACAGTAGCGTTAATTTTATTCTGTGTCTGTACAGCACAAAGTGCGAGAAGTTCATGCACCATGCCAAGGTTCACAGGTATTACAGTAAAGCAAATAGGCTACCTGCAGGAAATGGCAGCAGCTGTCACCATCAATAAAAGAGGGAGTTTCTTTTTCCTGCTACTTTCAACAAGCTTGTCTGATCCCCTGCAAGTCTCTATTAGGAACATAAATATAATTTATGTATTTTTCCTCAACTCTTTCACTTAGCCTTGAGTGCCTTTTGCTTTGGCTGATAACAAATCACCATTCCTGACCTGCAGGAAGATCCCTATAATTTTTTGACAACAGCAAGCCATAGTTTGTGTTCCCATTTTTTTAAGACACTCAAGAGAAGCAATCTGAAGTATGCAGGAAGTGGGAAAAGAAGAGGTAGCTATGCTAAGAACTGGGTTTTTCATCCTACTTTCTGCTAATCTTACCTATTATGATCTGGAGTTTCTGAACACCTGCTGCACCATAGTTTTCAGCCCATGGAAAAGTTTGTGGGTTCTGTTGTCATAATTTCAGGTAACCATATATGCAAGGAGAAGCCTGTTATAGGGACATTTTGAAGAGTTGGTTTTTTTGAAAGTCATTATAACTACTGATAGCCTAATTTTATTTTTTTTTTTTTTAATGGAATGCTCATTTTGACTGTGTTCCAACAATTACCGCCACCAAGAGATATCTTTTCAGTAAGCAGCAGAGTGGGTCTCTGTCAGGTATGATATGAAATGTCGTACCCTCTGAAAACTCCAGATTTTGGACCATTCAAAGCACGTAAGCATCCAAAACCTCAAAACTTTTTCAGAGCGCGCCGCACCTTTCCAGGGCCTCACAGTCTGTTAAGATTTCATGCAAGATCACCAAGCTATGGGCCTACTCTAGACTAGATATATCCTAAATGACCCAAAAGGCGCGCTAAAACTATGGCCAGGAATAGTGGGGGAAGGAGGGAACACCGGAGTAAAATAAAGTGCATTACTGACAGCCTTGACTTTTATCAGCCTTCCTTAAGGGCCCTGACTTCTGAGCAAGTGGAAAGATGCAATTAGTTTCAGTATGAGAGTGTTAAGTGTTTCAGGTCACTGCAAACTTCTATTTTCCAGTTTCTCTTTGTGCATATGCCAAAACCAAAAGTGGATTTCCAGAAATTTTCAAGATTTTGAGGCTCTGAAGAAAAAAACCCACATATTGCTAGATTCATGATAAAAATACTGAGAGCTGACAACATTTGTTCTTGCAACTGCTGTCAGTATAAACACAACAAGCAACTCCAGGAGATTCTTGATATGCCACCAAAGCAGCAAAAAGCAACTACATAGGATATATCTCATAAGCAACTAAGCAGATGCATTCATAGCAATATTCATATCGATGAACCTTGAAAGATATTTTTATAAATTTACACAAAAACATTTTTGAGACCCTTCCAGTACTGCCAAAACTTCAGCCAAACATGACCAGTAAAAAAAGCAGTCTCTCTGAAACTGGCTTTACGAAGATAGTGCGATACAATTTCCGCACAGTGAGACCAAGAGAAGCAGATTTTCTAGAGCCCAGGGTAGCTGAAAGGCTCGCCGAGATTGCTGTGAGTTGCCCATTTTGCTGACCTCAGAGCCCTTCACACCACCTCTCAGCTCTTCCCTGTCTTTCCTGGCACCCTCATCCCCTACCAGCCGCTCCCAGCTGTCCTGCTGCCACTTCATGATTCATTTTTCTTAAATTGCTGAGAAGCTTGAGCCTGTTCTTGTCTCAAGGACTTCAAAAATGGCTGAGCATCCATATTCATGTGAACGTAGGAAAAAATGTAACCATTTAAGGAGTTAAAATTTGTGAAATCTCACCACAGAAAATTGCTATTATGTTTAATCACCAGTGTATTTCTTCACTGTACTTTCACAAATATTTTGGTATTCTAATGCAACAGGGTTTTGCTTTGCTTCTTTAGTTCACTTTATAGTCAGATATACATATCCATATACATATTGCATACACATAGATACATCTGTGTATACAAAATTAGGGTATTCTATACTGGATATTCCTTATATTTGGATATTCTTTACATTAGCTGCTGTCTACACATTCAAACACACCAATCACATTGACCCAGAGGAACAAATCTGTTTTCTTTTGCTCTGCTCTGCTTTTTTTCTGGCATCATGCTACACAGAGCCTATTAAAAAAGAATGGTAAGTCAATATTATCACATGGACTGATGGATATTTTACAAAATGGTGGGGTTCACAATCAGTTTTAAATTAGGAAGTTAAATTCATTATCATTTATTTCCCTGTGAAAAGTCAGTTCACTATGACTTATTTTTATCTCCTCATGTATTAACAAATATTAATGGCATTAACAGTATTAACAAGTCTTGAGATCCAGGAGCTCCTCAATACCTTTCCAATAGATGTTTTTGTCAGTTTTAGGAAAAACTGTTTGGCACATATGATAAATTGAAAGTTCCCTTGCAGGCAGTGCATAAAAATATTATGCTTCAACTTCGCACTGTCTGCAGATCATGTTGCCTTGAGGGCTTATTCATTCACTAGGGCTACAGCGTATTTCATGTAAAAGTGTGTGCTACTGTAATCACAGCATTTACTAAAGCTGGGGTGAGGGTGTCAGATTATGACCCTGATATGCTTGGCTCAAGATGCTAACGCATGCCTCTAGGAGATTACCGGTGCACTTACAAAGCACAGTTTTGGTGTGCAGCAGACCCATAATTAAGCTCTCTGCCCAGAAGCACACCAACCTAGAGAGAAAGTTCACTTCAGACCATGGGAACATTTTGTTTTATCCATGTTAGGACTGCCTTTTGGAGCATAGCTTCAGCCAGCCTTCACACAGCACTCATAGGCATCAGGGAACATTAACCTTTTGTAGATTGTAAACACAAACTCTGCAGACATGTCTTCCAAAGTATTCATTTGGCTCACAGGCTGGAAAATGCCATTGTGTTTAAATCATTAGCACTGATCTCATACAATCTAGATATATACTGTCAATTTGGGTTAATTCATCTTCTGATTGATTTGTGCGTTTCACCTTCGCAATATTTTGCCTACAACCATGCTGTTGAATATGAAATAGCTCTTTTCTTGGTAGCCAGTCCAGTACACAAAGGCTCTCAGAGAGGGGAAAACAGAATCTTAGGAAATGAAGAGATTAAGTCTGAAGACAGTTTTATATCTTAATATTTGTCTTGGAGGTTCACCTACTGAAATTATTTTCTACTTTATTATTTGATTGGTTTGCAACACTTTATGGAGGCACAGAACATAATTGTTCTTGTACATAAACAAGAACCAATAGTAAAATAAAAGCTGATAAAATAATAATTGGAAAAAGACTAAAGTATTTTCCTTCTGCCAAAGAGCTCAGAGGGGAACTAGTTGTGAACATACTGTACTCAAAATCAGGGTTATAGCCGTAATGTAAAATGAAGTCACTGAACTCCAAAGTAAAAAGTTAAAGGCGCTTGGACCTTTGGGTATGTAGAAGCAGTAAATATCTTTAAATATCTGTTGCCTTTCTTTGAAATTGCAGATTCTCAGTCCTAGCCCTCTGTAGTTAAGGATCTGAAAAGTGAGAACAGAAAACCTAGTGGATGTCTGAAAAACGGGTATGAATCTCTGTAGTAATCTTCTTCTTATAAAATAGGGATACAGGAATCAAACTTGTAGAAACATCATGAAGTCTCTAAGTGATAACACACAGTCAGATGGAAAATGCTGTGTAATTGTTAATTCTTACTGATAGCATTACAGAGCCCACAACAACATATCAGCGATCCAGTGCCATTTAACTGCATGCCCTGAAAAGTATGCCTATTGGAATTTTTGCTTCTCTTTCAAAAATATCTCTGGTGCCTGCAAAACCAAACACCACATTGGAATATATTATCTACATCTCTGAGGACAACAGAAGGCTTCAGCTATATGAAGTAAGACTGAACAAAGTAATTATAAGAAAAAAAAGAAGCAACTAAGCTTACAAGACCCTCATAATGAAGTTGCTTCAGGAATGAAGGAGGGCAAGATCAGAAAGGGGAACATAAAAAAAAAAAAAAAAAAATTACATTGTTGCTTCATGTAACTTTATTATCTCTGGTTTATGAAAAAATAGGAAGTTTCAAAATACAAAGCCTTGAAAAAGGTTGTATGTAAAGTCCTTATAAACAGTTGTAATATATTTGTGAGTAATGGCACATGAAAGCCCTGTCCCATGAGATTTACAATCAACTTTCTCAACTAAATAAATCCAGCCTTTGAATTTTCACTATTTTATCAATAGATATGCTCAAAGCTTTCATCAATGTCTGAATGCACGACCCAGGCTCTTGATAATAAATATCTTGCAAATTCATTCCACCAGGAGGAGAACTGGATGATGAATCAGGTATGGTTGCAATCTTATTTATTTGAAAAGACGCTGTACAATGTACAATTTCTTTCAGGGCACTAGAAATCCAAAAATAGAAAGCAGTTTCTTTGTCCAGAGACTCAAGTGTTTTTCTGGCTCGTATCACACCCAAAACTTTCAGCATTTACTCACTGGCTTCTCTTTCTCTGTGAACTTTCATGGTGTTTCTGCATCTTTTTGACTGTGTTTGTCTCTCTCAGACAGCCAGACACACACACAAACATGTACATATATGTACCTCCTCGTAAGTTTCCTCTGACAGTGCCAAATGTATACATTCACACCCAAAACCTTGCAACTGCCCAGATGACTTTCCTCCCCAGCATCCTCATAATCTGTGTGCAAGACAGTCGCTTCGGCTGCTGCCGCTGTTTATTTCAGGAAGGAGGTTGGTTTTCCTGTCACCTGGGTTCAAAAGCAGGGTAAGTACTGCCAGGTGCCACAGCGATATGTGAGGAGTCGGGTGGGAATATGAGGAAGGGGAGACAAAGGCACAGGTGGGCAATGCTTGCTACAGTGCAGCAAGGATCAGAGGAGGGGGTGCAGGCAGGGCCCTGCCCTCCTCTA
Source organism: Cariama cristata (assembly GCF_000690535.1). Taxonomy (NCBI): domain Eukaryota; kingdom Metazoa; phylum Chordata; class Aves; order Cariamiformes; family Cariamidae; genus Cariama; species Cariama cristata. Next base: position 28,873 of record NW_009635687.1, on the reverse strand, counting down.
CGCGCCAGCTGGGCTTGCCTTGCAAGAAACAACACATATGTGCACACAAGTAGTGACACACATGCATCTCTCAGGCACGCATGTTCACCTAAGCTTTCTTCTACTGATTATTTATGAGTTACATTATATATAAATATATATGTATAAATACATATAAATTATATTATTTATGAATTATTTCCTCTAGAAAAAATCATGGTGCATGATTTGCTGTTTTATATGCAAAGTGTGTTTATCATACATCAGTCTCATTTGCAGCTCAAGTCTTACTGTGCCACCTCTACTTCCTCTTGTTCTGTACATCGTTGGAGTGCGTGGTGTGCAAGCTTTATTGGATGTATAAACCTTGTGCAATCAGATGGTAGAACCAGCAAACAGAGGACAACAACAGTTTGCATGAAACTGCCACAGAAAATACCTGTTGGAAATCAATAAGGCTCCTAGACAGCTCTTATTATATGCTTTGAGCTATTCTTTTTAACATCATTAAGATGCTTGCCTGACCACTGAAGCAACTCCAAATCCAGGCAAGTTCTTGAGTGTAATTGAATAGTTATGCAGAACTGCTGTTTATTAACAAAACTTTGTTGCGGCAACTAATTGAATTAAAGCAGCACTTTATGGCCAGATAAATTGCACTGCATTTCTTGTATCTAACCTTACCTTTAATGCTACCGACTGTCAGTTAAGCTTCACATTGCTTATAAAGCTATGTAGTTTCTTCTGAAAACATTAAAGAAAAAAAAAAAAAGGACAAGGTATTATTTGCGTTGTCTAACAAAGCAACACAACTGCTGTAACCTGAGCAACCACCAAACTACATGGAACTTATCTGAGGCAAAGAGAAGAATCAAAATAGAGTACAGCCAGTTTCTTTAAAAAGAAAAAAAAAAAAAAAAAAGGTAAAATGACCTCACTGTATTAATATTCTCATTCTCTGATACAGCTTTAGTTTCATGAATAGAGCTGAAGGTGGTTAGCAAAGACAAAAGAAAAATACCTTAGCACTGACACATTTCACAGGATATATTTCCTAAGGGAGGCAAGGTGAATAGGATATGGCCCCTCCATTGGCACCTCCTTATTCCCAGGTGTGTGGTTACAGCTCTTCTGCAGGATAGGACAGGAGGGAGGCTGAATTGCTGCAAAACCCCTGTCACCACTGCAGTTGCATTCCCACTGCTCCCAGCCTTGGCCCCATTCCCTCGGCTGCCAGGGTGCCACACAATATGTGTTACACAGCTGACTGAACTAGGTGCATTAAAAATCCTACCCAAGAGGTAGGATGGCAAACAAATGAATGCAAAGACTGATTTCTGACGTGCAGTCCTACAAATGCCTATTAGTTGCAATGTTAATACTGCTATTGAGCATCACAAGTGGTTAAAGCTAGATAATAATGCAATCCTCACAAAACAAAGAACAGACCATATTTAGCAATGAGAAAACCAAGCTGCATCTGGTGACTCTTAACCTGTGCTGCTCAAGAGAGCTGGAGTTTATCAGTGCAGTCTCATTTCATCTGTTATGAATTCTTCAGATTCATTATTTCACTTCATATGATGTCAGCATCAACTGAGCTAGCTGCACTGACATTAGAAACCACAACATTCAGAAAAAGCTGGTTTTATTTAATGTACTTATTGATACCTTCAGGAAAAGGAAATTTTCACATTACTACTACTCATAAGTCATTAGTAATCAGACAATTTTAACACCTACATAAAACATTGATTACTTCCCTTGAGTTTATTCTTTCCCCCTGCTGATCTTGCTAGCACTGACTGTACTTGTTATACTCTCTCTAACAGATCTCCCCAGAGGTTGCTTCTACCCCATCAAGCTATCCTAGTCAATAGAGAAAACATCTTTTGTAAACCCAGACACCCCCAGACCTTAGGAGGAATTAGTCTGTGGCATGAAATGACATACATTTTACAGAGGAGAAAAGGAGTGAGGTGAGGCAAGGTGAGGAGAGAGGAGAAGGCTCTGCTTGCTCTTTCACAGCCCTCCTTCTTTCTCTTTCCAAACAGAACCAGAAATCTTAGAGTACACGGATAACAAAAATTATTCAATTTATTTGAAGGTGATCATATATTGGTAATAGCAGGGGTTATGCACTGAGGTGTGGTGGGGCCTGGCAACACACCGTTGTTCATCTGGAGGATGAATCCCTTTCCCTAGCACCAGTCATCAGCTCTGTACCTAAAAGAACCACCTGCCAAGGAGCCAGCAATTCTTACTGAACACAGTGCATGCACCAATTCTTCAGACAGAAACACACTCACAGAGGGCAGGACCACTTGATTCTTTCTTGGTATTCAAGAAAGGTACAACAACATTTTCGGCAAGTGTGCATGCATTTCTGTTGCAAATGGCATGTGGCACCTTACTGTGTTGTAGGATGAGTGGTCAGTGACACTAGTTTACTCTTCATTCCTCTCTGGAATAAATCGAGTAGCTTTTTTTCTGGTACGAAGACCACGTGTGGCTATGAAATGTTACCAGGATGGTCACCAACTTAAGTGAATACATTTTGTGTTTTACAAACATAAGGTATGAGGAAAGCAGTGAAGGAAGACAGCCTAGTCAGCATACTATACAGTAGGGACAGCTGATGAACACGGGACAGAAAACTCATGAATAAAAGGTGCTTTCAGCTTCAGCAAAAATATAAAAATGAGGAACTAGAATGCAGCTGAAGCAGTATCTGCCAATCATCCCAGGAGATTTTTGGAACGATCCATGGGGCCCCATGCAGGTATTCTGTCTGAGCTACATGTGGTTTTATTAACCCACGTGGTACATTCCCCTTCTTCCACTATGGATATCCTCCTTAAGGGACAAATGCCACTGACTGGCCATTAAGAAAAAATTACTTTTCATGCAAGGCAAGTGAAATGGTATAGCTTTAGGTTTGTCAGTCATTTGATGCCATATCTTACATACATGGCTTCATTGTAGGTACTGGGGCTATATCTCCCACTGGATAATGTGGGAATGGTAAAAATGACAGCGAACCTCCAATGGGTAAACGCAGACAAAATAAAACCTCAGGATCTGGATTTTCATCATGCTTTACCTATCCACTTTTGTACCCACAAATAACTACGATGTAATTCCTATAATTTCAATGTCTGAGTACTTCGCCTGCAGGCACAATCACATATTTAGACGTCTAGCTGATGTCAAGCTCCTGAATTTCCTGATGCCCACATTTGCTGCTGTAAAAATAGAGGCCATTGTTTAAAATCTGCCTCTTAAAGTGTGTCTCCCCAATGAAAGGTAACATCTGTTCATAGCATGTGCCACTGTCAGACAAATAGGGAGGTCACAGACAGATCTGCACCCATTTCTGCAGATTGAGTCAGAATATGAACCCTTGAGAGACTGTACTGCTTCCACAATTATTTTTTTCTTTCTTTCTTTCACTGGTAAAAACAGTTTTAGCTACAGACTGCCTGCATCTCAAAGGATTTAAGACAGTATTCGAAAGAGATCTGAGGCAGGAAAATACAGTCTTTCACTGCTTAGCCTATGCCCAGGGCTCGCTGGAGCTGTGAAACAGTTCACTGAGCATTTCCCTCTTCTCTTTCTAAATAAATATTAATTGGCCCAACAGTTCGCAAAATATGTTTTAATTGAACAACAGCTAAGCAAGAGAACAGGACTTGGACTCGATGATCCTCTTGGGTGTCTTCCAAATTAGGATATTCTAAGAGCTCAGTGAACAGAAAACTGTCCTATTATGTCACAGATAGGTCATGAGCAACCCTTCAGAGATGAACTTGCTTAATTATTTGTCTCAGAAGAAAATATTTTCTCCGTCCCATGCTCTCCTTGCTTGTCTTCATGGTTTCCTACTGATCTTCCACTTCAATCTATTTGTGCTCTGCATTTTCTTGAACATTCTCATTTCAGGTCCTTTTCTTCCATTAAACATAGGGTGAACTAGAAGAGAAATGGGAGGGAGACAGGAGATGACCAGCAGGTATTTGAGGAGGCAGAGGTAGTAGTCCCCAGCAGGAACATGAGGAGCAAGAGCAAACCAAGTTCCAATCAGGTAATTTATCTAGCTGTGACTGAAGTATATACAAGGCCTGGGACAGCAACCTCACAGACTCATTCAGCTCAGGTTTCCTAAACCAAAAACTGGAACAGCAGAAGTTGCAACTGGAAAAAGTCAAAGTGTCAGTTTGAAACAGAGATGCTTGCTGACTACAGCAGACCAAGAGGCGTGATCTCAAGGCTGACAAAGCAAGCCAAGCAGTGTGGCAACGAGCTTCTCAACAGAGAAGGTCCTGTAGGAAAATGCATGCTAGAATACTGTCCCATCGTAAAGAGGAGGATATGCTGTGAAAGGTGCAGATACCAACTCTTGTAGGGGTCATGGGTCTGCACAGACAGCAGCATGTGGCCAGAAATGCATAATGCCGGGGTCCAGAGGAGAAGCAGCCCCAACTGGTGTCTCAAGAAGGACCCCAGGAGCTGCAGGACTGTCAGAGGGGCCCAAGGATGCAGCTACTGCAGGTGGAAAAGCTGGTAAGACCATCCCGTCCATCAGCCAGGGCTGTAGAGCAGCGTCAGCTCAGCCAGGAGGAGAACTGCTATTTCAAACATCCCAGGTTAGCTCAGTGAGTACCAGCCACAGGAGAAAAGAAATCACCTGGCTCTGCCACACACACTGCACAGTCGAATGAACTTAAACTTCAGATAAATGTGTCCACACCATGCTGTATTCATATGGTCACCCGGTTCTCCATGGGCTTTTGTGGAGAAGCCTACCAGCAGTAGCTCCAGGAGCTCCCAAACCTCTGTCAGATCACAGGCAGATGTAAACAAAATAGCATAAGGATTATGCATCTGGGTGAAAACTACGAACATTAAATCATCTACATGGCCTGCACAGCAACTTTTGGTATTGATACAGTAAGGACAAGGCCAGTGAGGGTCTATCATGCTAGCAGATATACTATTTAATGTGTCACTTGAAAATTACTCTTTAATTATAATTAATTACACTAAGTAACGGAATGGAAGTGTAATAAGTTCAGACAGATAGATGTGAGAACGCAGCTGCCTGCTACAGGTTTTATTTATGCAGGTTTCTGTATAATGCAAAATAAGTGGCTAGGAGAGAAATAGGGTCATTTTTCTCACCTGTGACCAGGAGATAGATGTACTAAATCCTATATGAACAGGTGAAAAGGTTCAGCTTATACATGGGTCATAGAAATATTTTCAGTTAATGTCAGGATAACCATATCTTGGAATTTATACTAGCTTTTGCAGAGGGAGACTAGACATATGATCTTGGTATGTAACACCTAGAATGGAATTTATTTCGAATTACTTCAGGGTGGAGTTCTTAATTAAGTTACGAATTGGGTGTGAATATCAAATGTTGGTAAAAATAGAATCTTAGAAATTACTTTTAGGGAAACTGTGAGTAATTCAAAGCACGTGAGAATTTCAGGAGCAGCTAGTGAAATGGTTCTGGGAGCTGGAAAAAGGGAGAAAACAAGAAATCTGTAAATTCTAAACATGTCAGAGAAGGAACAGGAGTGGAAATAGTGGCTTCATCAGCGTGTCCCAAACAGATGTGATTGCAGAGAATACCATCAAACAAAGTTTCCTAGTCTGATCCAGTGTTTTGGTGGGTGACCCAGGCATCACTAGCAAAACATATTGGGGTGCTGCTGGGTGGTACAGTGCCTGGCTGCAAGCCCCACAGCAAAGCTAGCACACCAGGAGGAAAAGAAAGTCCCCTATCCCAACCTAAGTGGTGAAATTAATAGCGTGCAGCACGGATTTGCCAGCTGGCAGGTGACACACAGAGCCAAAGAGCAGGAACCCTTTTGCCACCTTCAGGCAACCCTGACTTCAGGCCACCCATAGTAGCCCCCGCCTACCCCAGATTGCACAGGGACTTGCCCTTGGGCATCAAGACTGACCCTGTGCATGGCTGGGGCAATGCTCAAGAGCTGAAAAGCCCCCAAAGGAGTATCCTTCCCCAGAGATGACAGGGAAAGGGGATGCGTGTGGTTGAGTGCCTGGAGTGCAGGGCACCAAGCCTGTCCCACCCTGCTGTTCAGGGACTGAGAGCTACAACTGCATCATCCTGTCCCTCAGCAAAGCTGATTGCTCAGTCTCTGAACAGAAAACTGAATGGGCCATGTGGGTTTTCAGGCAGCAGGGAACTACCAGAGAGTTGGATGTTTGCTCTTGAGCACTCCAATGCACCCAGGCATGCCCAGTCCCTTTTCACAGTCTCTGGAAGAATTATCCCATAGTGAAAATCAGATGTAAAAAAAAAAAAAAAAAAAAAAAAATAAATTCAAACTGACACAGAAAGATTTATTGAAGGGAAAGGGAGACTCAAACCTTGTGGAAATATTATTTTTTATGACTGTAATATACTCACCTTCAGTCTTCAAACACACTCATTGCACTTTTCCTGAATTAAGAAAGAGGTAGATGAAAGCATTCAGACATGGTAGTGGAACATTGAATGTAGGTAACATCCCATAACAATGCAGCACCCAGTAACAACAATAGCAATGAGATGTTATTTCCTCCTTCAGGACAGTGGGTACATCACCATGGGTGCTTAGGAAGATATGGCCTCTGCAGAAAACAAAACCATGCAGTAAGAGTGAAAGGGAAAAAAGATGCTGTGGGTAAAGACTCTGGAAGTCTGAGGGGATGACTAATAGATGTGGCAAGGAATTCTGTTTTCAATAAAAAATACAGTTTTCAGAAAATCAAAAATTTTCATAAACATCAACCACAGTGGGAGAGAAGGCCATTTTATGTCTGGGGAAACGCAGACTTACGGACAATCCAACTCACAGGAGAAAATAAGGGCACAAGACATGTGAACAGCAACTGCTGAGAGAAAACAATTCCTCTTGGGAAATGTGGTTTAATTTTTGAAATGACTCAAAATGAAATGTGTTGATACACTTTCAATAGACTAAATTGAAGCACTTTCATTATGAATCATTTATTCAGAACCTTTTGTTCTACAATAAATGTAATTTTTTTTCAACTTTTTCCCTTTGTTTGGTATGGAAATGCATTCCTGTTTCATACAGGAGAGAAATTTTGATTTTTACTATATTTTATGCAGCCTTCAAGATGTGCTTTTCAGCAGCACCCTCAGAGAGGAGCCTAAGAGTATGGCTTATATGAGCATTTATGCCAGCAGAAAGGGAAGAGCAGCACCAAGGGGGACTAAGTAGCCAGGAGTTGGGACGCAGGGGTACAGCAGGGCTTCCTTGTCCAGGAGCAGTGCCTGCTTAAAGCAATATTCAGACTTTGGCATTATAGTTAGAGATTTTTCAATGAGATTTGACCTCCTAAACATTTATCTTCTGTTAAGTGGGAGAGGGGGCCGCAGCCCTCCCATACCCTGGGGTGCTCCCTGCCTCCAGGCCGCTGGCATGAGAAGGGCCGTGGAGTCACATGTTTTGCAAGACATGTACCTACCTGGTCCTGGATGTGAAGTGGAAGGAGCATTTGGGATAGATAGGTACCCACACATCTTTTAGGGATGTGGATACAGCAGAGGATTTTACCAGAGGAAGGTGAGTAAGGACATGCAAAAAGGTATGCATAGCTCTGTTACACTGAGAGGGGAAAGCAACATACGTGTTCCTAAGACATCTGTTTACACCTGTTTGATGCAAGCTCACAAATGATGGTAATTCCCACACGATTGCATCAAAGGCTGGCCTAAAAATAGGCTGCCTGAACTTTGTATAGCATGAGGAAGTCCTGTGACTCCCTGCCCAAGTCAGTCCCAGCAGCTGTACATACCAGTCTGACCCTGAAATGTCTGGTCCTGAAATTCAGCTTCATGGGAAACCTTCTGTGTATTATATACAGCCTGACTCTCGAAATTTAGTTATGCAATTTGCTATTTCCATGTACCTAACATATTTGAGAAGGCCCACAAAACCAAGTAACTGAAAATGCCAGGCTACAATGTACACTTTCAAAGAAAACTATGCAACCCTGTATCTCCTGGGGCTACACATCACAGACTACCCAGTACAACGCTAATTTAGCCTTTGGCAAGCTTCAGATTCCCTTCCACAGCTGGATAAGCGTACCTCAAAATAGAACTTGCTAGAAAGAAGATTGAAATTAGCTTTCATCAGTATTTATATGAAGTACCTGGGTGACTGATATTGCAAACTGTGAGTAACAGCACCTGATGTGACATGTCACTGAATATCTTCTCCAGTAATCACTCGGGTTAATTTCTTGATTGATGTCTTATATTTCGCTTGGCCTCTCAAATGACCAAGTCATACAGCTTCTGCCACATTTCTTTTCTACTGGAACAAAGATCCATGTCTAAAAGGGCTAAGGGGAGGGGGATATGAAGAAGAAAAAGTTATAGATCAGTTTGTTGCTGCCTCAGGAAAATAACATGGCTTCTAACTTCAGCGGTTTTGTTCTGTACAAAAAAAGCACAAAGCCAGAAGCACTCATTACCAGGTTATCTGGAGAAAGCCAGTAAGCAAGCAAGAATGAAAGACAGTCAGGGAACAGAGGGTGGTAGAAAGCACATCAAGTACAACAGAAATACTTAGAAATATAAAGAGTGTTTTCATCCACAGAAATGTCATTAAAATTGTAATTAACTGGTTCTTGAGCTTTTAGGTTGCACAGTCTTAAGATCTAGTCCTGGAAGAAACACAGGCACTGAAGTCCTACCTAGCAAGCAAGACTCCATGTTTTTTGAGGGGGAGACATGGGAAGGCAGCAGCAGTCCCAGTGATACTGATCTCTTGACACTACAGTGCAAGGCATCTCCCTGCTTCAGGCTGGCCATGACTGTGTAATTGCCCAGTCACTCCAGTGTCATCACCTCCCACATCTTACAGCTTTGTCATCACCAAGTCTAGATCTTTGTTCTCTGCCAACCAATATAACTGCCTTAAAGGAAAAAAAAAAAAAAAAAAAAAAAAGGGCAAAAAAAAAATAAACACCCTAAGAAAAAAAAAAAAAAAAAAAAAAAAAAAAAAAAAGGTAGCAAGATTTCTACTATAATACCTTACCATTCAGAAACACGTGTTTCCACTTGCTTCACTGTCAGCATATGCCAGCATAATTACATCAGGCTGCATCAGCTGTATAACCTGACATGAAGTTGTGTAAGACAAAATGCCTCATGCAATTTGCTGCATCATCCAGGAAATCTGAAGGAAAAAAAAAAAAGAAGCTGGACCATTGGGGGTTTTTGCCTTGTGTTAAAGCTTCTTTCAGATCTTTAGTCATGAAACCAAATAACTCTCAAGCAGACCTTTTAATCCACCACAGCCTATGCATCATCTTTACTAAAGCTGTCACTGCCTCTTCACACAGTCCATTCCAGCAAAACAGCAACCCTTCTGTAACAAGTAGTATTTTTCACCAGTCATGATCTGGACCCCAATCTGGGGCTGATTCTGTCACTCTTATTCACACTGACTCAAGGGGCAACACCCCCAAATCTGACTGTACAATTACATCATTATATTGGATGATTGGGTCTCAGCAATATAGTAGTAACTTGTGTTATTGGTTATGCCACATACACATCTATCCCAAATGCTCTTTCTACTTTATATCCAGGACCATATACAGCCATGGTATGGATGAGTGAGCCACCCAGCTTCTGTTGGATCCTAGGACCTCACACCCTTCCTAGTATTTAAGGCAGGGCCAGGATTTTATTTTATACTGCTAGTCTGCAAAAATGATTAATTTCATACTATGCATTTTGCCAGAACTCAACGAAGTATATTTCCCAAACGAGCAGAAAAACGATGCAGGCACATTTTCACATGAAAAGCTGTTTGTCAGATATACAGCTATTTTTCCTTCTTGAAAACTAGATATGCAAAACAAATTCCAGAACTAAAATGTTCATGACCATCTTTGCATTCATTGCTTATTTTCCTTCTCTAAAATCTAACAAGTTCCAGCAAGACAATATGAAATAATTAACATTTCATCATGTTTTCTATACAAGAGCAGCAGAGAAATTTCCATTCTTTTCCACATAGCAAAGACCATAGCTGGCACACCCAGCCCAGGTTGATATTTTTCTAAGGAGAATGCAATTCTTTTCCTTGCGAAGGGGGAGTATTATCTTTTGCATCATGCCAGAAATGGATGGAAAACATCTTCTGTTTGAAAATTTCACTCTCTGCTCACTGTGTTAAGCCACATGAATGTGGCTTTCCATTTCTCAGAGGGAACAGCCATACCAGTTTATCTCCAAGGCAAGTTATTCTGCTTATGGCAAAAAAAAAAAAGATGTCTGCCAATGCAGTGACAAAACAGGCTGTCATGTAGCTTCTGTGAAGTGATTCAAAGCCTTCCATCCAGGTCCAGTAGAAAGCTACCTGTCTCAAAAAATTTGCTCACTTTTCAGCAGCAATGGCAACAGTGTCAAAGATAATATGGATGGAAATTCTTCTTCTGGGAACAAACTTTTCTAAATACTTCAGAACAGCTCTGTGCGGCACGTGCCTGCCTATGTCCTATCTAACTAAAAAAAAACAAAAACAAAAACAAAAACAAAAAAAAACACCTGAGAATTTTGGCTTTTCCAGATCACAGTTCACCATTGTCTGTTTTGTGCCAGCACCTATGTTCAGTGACTTCCTCAAGCTGCAGTCACTCCTTGGAGTGATCTTTGAGCCCTGACTTCAGGTTTTGGCCTTACTCCTTCCCTTCTCCAAGGTCGAGCCGCCTTTCCATTCTGGCCATATCCCTTAGGTGGACAGTCTCTCCCAGGAGGAAGGAGGGTGCTAGCATCATTTGTCAAACAGAGTATGTGGAGGTCCTGCTTAGGAGCAGGTGCTGCTTCTGCTTATTTATGTATCTGATCCTTTCACTTGTTTTCCTTTCTGGTGTCTCCATGTCAACTGAATGCATGATCATTGCTAACTCGGGGTTCAAGTTTCTTTGCAAGGGTCTCTGCTTCCTGGCCCTGATCTAGCAACTGCTAGCCTTCACAAAGGTGACAGAATGTTAAAATTTTAAAATATACATGAAAGCCAGAGACAACAAGCTGTTCTGTAAGCAGGAGAACAAGGAAAGCCTGCTTTTCAGTGGATTTTGTTATGTCACTGGGATCTCAAGAATCTAACTGATGACAGGTCAGCCTCAAGCTTTTCCCATGGCTGCAGTGTTCCTAACCTTGTTGTCATCTGCCATCACCTGCTAAGTATTATTAAGCTCACACTGATGCTTTTCTCTCAGTAAGAGTAAAAATATGATCTTCTCTCCTTTGTCTGTTGCCTACTTTTACCAAATATTTGTACTTTCACATTAGTTGACTTACAGGTACCCAAGTGATTAATGGGGGCTGGATGGCACACACAGGTTGCAACCACAAAAGCCTCATTTCCTTAAGACAGCAGGATAAAAACCACGAGATGCACTTGTGGTAGAATCACGTGAAACAGGCACAAAAGAACAAACCCAGTATCATAAAACAGTAATAAAAACATTACGTGACTCCTACAGAGATCATATGTAAAGTTTGCCTTCCACCCCAGAACAAGGCCAAGGTCCACCAATGGAAGATAAGATATGTCAGGATTAATTCTACAGTGCCGTTCTTTATTGAATGACTAAATTCATAAACTGGCTTGCTGCAGCCATTCATAAAATCTCAGCACAGGCACAAATTCAATGAACATGTGCTTAAAATGAAGTGATGATTGTGAAGTCTAAGAGAGCATATTTGGCTCCGCACATCAGAAGCAGCATCTTCAGACAATGTAAAAATATGTATTTGGTGACATATTTGGGCACTTAACTTTACAGGTTGAACAGCACTACTTCAGAACAGCACTTTGCTTACTGAGCATGCAATTGTTTGGAAACCATTTTCCAAGCAGAAAATTTCATACTGTGCTCCTCTCACAGTTTGTTTTATCAATCTGCTGCTTTTTTTCTATGTAAAATGCAAGCTCTTTGAGTCTATGAGAATTGTTTTTTTTAGTGTCTGCACATCGCTTAATACAAAAGGGCTCAGGTTGCGGCAACCTGTATGGCACAAGCGTGTAAATAGCAATTGACTATAACGAGAAATAATAACTGTAGCAGCCCTAGCATTTTATAGAAAAACAACATAGCTGAACATTGAAACTACTAATGTCATCATCAAAAAGGAGGGCAGGTCAGTTACAGTGGCTGGTCCTGCATCTTGTCTGTTCAAAACTTTCATTAATAACTGGCATGATCCAATCTTACTTAGTGTTTATCAGAGTTGCCAAAAACATGAGCATGAGAGGAATCACAAGCTCTCGCAAGGACAGGATCAGAGCTCAAAATTATCTCAAGAAACAGGGGATGTCACATCAACACAATAAAATTCAGCAAAGAGAACTGCAAAGGGCTGCAATGAAAGAAATGCATGAGTGTGAAAGAAGCAATAACTGGCTTGTTAGCAGTACACTGATAAAGGATCTGGAGTTACAGAGCTCTGAACTTAAACATGTGAAGTTGGTCATCAGCTCACATGTGTGTCCACTGTGAGAACTACTAGGAAAAAAAATAGGCTTAAGTTAGAGAAAGGAAGACTAGAAAAAGTGCCTTTTAATCTGTAATTGTAGTGACACACGGTGACAAAGACTGCTTCAGTGAAGGATTTTCTTTGAACAGGTTAGATATCTGTAAGGTTAGATGTCAACCTGGATGACCTCTGGAGTTTTTTTTCTAGCCCTGCACTTTTATGATTCAATAGAGCTCCTCCAGCTAGGGAAACTTATTGCTGTGTGAGCTGCAATTTCGAGGGCACACCTTGGCAAAACCACTGTTTTATATCCCTTGCTTCACATCCCCTGTTTCACAACTGAGCCTAAGACAGAGAGAGGAGACTACAGCACAGATCCCTGTGGCTTATCTCCTTACTTGGCATGGATGTGAACTTCCACTTTCCCCTATTTGGAAACTGAACTCTTTCCAGCTGTTACAGTGTGAGCCTTTCCTTCTTTCATACTAACAGGACCTGGCCTAAGATGGCAGGAGAGCTTTATGGAAAATTGAACTGTTCAGTTAAAACACTAAGATTGAAAAGCAAACGGACAAGCTACCTGAATATAAACTGTGGTGGTAGTTCTCAGTGGCTTCACTATCTGCAGTGAGTGCTCGGTGTATGCTCTTGCCTTGTAACACTGTTCACTAAACATAAGGTCCTTCACCCACACCTCTGAGCCATACGCTCGCTGACATTTACTGTGTTGTAAGAACGTGTAAATGGGCAGTTACCAAGGGGTAGCTGGCACACTGAAAATGCACACCTTAATTTACTTCGCAGTCGCATGCTTGCTTACACCTTTAATCTGATGGTGTATATATTTTTAAAAATGGACAAGCAAAGGTCAAATGCTTTTGAAATGCACTTTGTGGGCTATGATGCTCTATAAGAAGAAGTCAATTATTCAGTGATGACAATTAATCTTATATTTAGACTTATTGATGGAATTTTCTTCTTTCAAACAGAATGTCTTAGCTGTAAGTAAATACCCAGAGATCCGGTACTTTATTGATGAGGTCTATCCCTCAGTAACCAAAGGAACTATAGTTTTCAAATACATCTGAAGGCATAAAAATCAGGAAAAATAGAATCCTCTGATCGGCCAAAGGGTCCCAGTTCTGACATAGAACTTGAAATATACTAATTTTTATTTCTAGATCTTTTTCTCATCATGTAACAGCATTCTTACGGAGGAAGCACTGAAGTGCCAATCTAAGCACTAGCCTGTGTTGAAGCTTTCCTCTTGTCCTACCGTACACCCATGAACTGTTTTCCTTCTCCTACTGAAATCTAGCATTTCTTGGAGCAGAAGACTTTTGCCAGAAGGAAGTGCCATAGTCTTAGCTGTGGCGTAGGTCCATATGGCTCAGTCCCAAGCAGTTACTGGTGCATGCCAGTCCTCTACCAGACAGTTGTATACTCGTTCTGCTTTCAGAGCAGGTTTGTAAGAAAGCCCTTGGCAGTGCTGCCCAGGCACTGGGTGGTACCCAGGCACTTCCCACAGATGCACTGAGCCATCATGGTGCTCAGAGGCAGGACTGCCTCTTCCCACCGCCCAACACTCACCATGGATGCATGCTCTTTCTGCCTTGCAGACCTTCTTTGGTTTCAGAAGTGACAGCAATGCTTCATAGGGGGGAAAATGACTTATCCCTGAAGCACTCTTGTGCCACCAGGAATAAAAGTGCTATATGCGTCTAAGTCACAGCCATTCAACACAGCCATTCATAGCTGTGAACCACTTCACCTGTCTCCCTTTATACAGCCTCCTTTCGTTTTTCAAAGCCCAAGTAAAGGAGTCATAAAATTTTTTGCAAATGACAAACTCTTATCTGTTTCAGAAATTCTCAGATAAATCCAGAGGGACATGAATATTAATAAAGCAGACACTGAAAATCCTCCCATACATCCCTCATCTGAGTAACACAATGTAGTTACACAGCACAGCATCATGCCGGACAGACACAGCTTTGAGCTTACTCATTTGAATCTCAGTATCCCACAGAAGAAGGGGAAAAACAATGTCAAGTGAAATCAGTTCCAACAAGTAGAAGCTGCTCAACAAGGTAGTTCATTGTTTATGGAAAAGTCATGACTGTTACTTTATATAACGATAGTGTGGCAGAGGACAACATTTCCTGCGATTAGCTTCTCTGCAGACTCCTCTGAAAACCTATCACTGTGCATGACAGCTGGGATAAAGAAACTAAAAATAGATAGTTGGGTATAATGGACCATTCACAAATCTAAAGGTGTACACATGTTTGTAGCATTCAGTGAGATGCAGGAAAATGTAGACAACAGATAATTTGGGTCAGACAATGTTCTCTGCAAGAAAACAGAAGACAAACACTCATTTTCTCTCATTTCTTTTGTGAAGTGGAGGGAGTTTTGGTTTCCGCTGTCTGCAGCATCCATTGCCTAGGAAACGTGGCTCCCTAAGACCCTCAGGTGTCTTGAAGGCCATGAAGCAGCACTGTGATTTCAAAAGGCCAAAGTATAAGATTAATATAGCTCTATGTAAGCACAACCCTCTGTTCCGACTCGATCCCTCTGCCTACTGGTTGTGTGGCTCTCTTAGGAATCATTTTCCCTGCATCACCTTCTGCAATAACAATGGGTTATTTGTGAAAAGAACCAGAGCCTCTTCTGTGGGCACCTTCACAAAAGACAGAACAGTTTAACGTGATGGACACTAAAATGTTTAGCATGAGACTTTCCCAAGAATCTCATCTCCTGAAACTGTCAAGAAGAGCTGGAAAAAAAAGACCTAACCATTTTTTTCTGAACCGTAAACATACTTGTATACTCCTGCCATGTGCAACCAGCAATATGACTGGTAAAGCAGAGAACCCAACCCTCTCCTGACACCAAGAAGTCCCAGATGCAAATTCTGGCTTTGCCACAGATGGGCCAGGCAACCATGGGTGCATCTCTGTCCCTCTCAGATTCATTTTCCTTGTCTGTGGAATGAAAACAGTGATGATGGTTTTGTAATGTGAGAAGAATTAGATAAAAATTTGTTCATGTTATAAGCCTGCAAATTGCTAACTATCACTACTAATTCATGCTTTATTATTCTTGTTACAGAAAATCTTCCTAATCATTTAAAGAATCAAATTTATTAAGGAATTAATTAATTTCCTTCATTCATGAAGGCAAAGAGGTCTGTGACTAACTGCACTAGTAGATGGTTTTGCCCTATTAATTTTTAATTACTTCATAAGTCATCGGTATTGCAGTAAAACAAAGCTGGACATTTTACGTGGCCATCATATACAAACTTATAAAGAGATTCTTAGAAAACTCTAGTTTCTTTCTGCCATGGACTTTTTTTTTTTTTCCTCTTTTCACTAGAAAGTTTCAGGCTTATTGCAAGGCAGGGTTACCACATGTCAGAAAGCAACAGGAGTACCAGCAAAGACAGGGAAGGGTCACTGCCTTCAGAAGGGGCAGAACATCAGAGAAGGAAGGGAAGCAGTTTCCTCCTGCAGTTCTTTTCACACATTTAAGGTGAAGTAAAACTTTGTTGACTTCAGTTTAGTCCTTTGCCTTGAAAATGGCCAGGAGAAACCAAATAAAATCCTTCAGGCCACCTTCACTCCCATCACGTTTATCTTTCTAGAAAAACATAGAAAAAAAAATTTAAATCAGTCTTGATGTAATTTGAATGATACAATCCAAATTACTGGACTTACACTGTATATCTAACTTGGGCTCTATGATCATCAAAGCTGGGCAATTCAGAAGTCTGTAATTCGGACATCTGAATCTGCTTATCCTCACAATACTTGAACAAGGTAATGGCAATGCTATTACTCCTACCTAACACATGAGAAATGGAGGCACATAAAACTAAGAGTTTTACTTACTATGACCCTTAACTTTGTAAAGCTGAACTGCAAACCAGAAGTCATAAAATTGCAGTTAATTCAGCACTGACTCTAAACTACTAAATCCTGCTAAAAGGCAAGATGCTCTGTCTAGGGCTCAAGATGGGACCAAGAGGGTTGCCTATTTCTGGCTGTCTTGGAGGATGCAGAGGAACCCCACATCTGCTAGGGCAGCGGAAGAGTAATCTCACATCTCCTCAAGAACAGCCAGGTAGAAGTTTGTGTTTTTGCAAGCCTCTTGCACTAGGTGAAGACAGCAGAGAATAGGTAGTTTGTGGAACACTGCAAGACCTGCACATGATCAAGGATGCCAAGTTACTCAGCTATGCCAAGACTTTGTTTCGCTTACACCTGTCAGGGGAAATTCAAGCAGCTAGAGTTTGGCAGCAGTTGAGCAGGGATTGTAGTATTGGCAGAGGTTTTAGAGACATCCAAAAGACGCCTCCATCTTTTTGTGAACTAAAGTGGAAGAGATTTGTCCAAGGTTATCTAGGGTATCTGTGAGAGAGAAGGGGTATGAAAAGAGACCTCTGAAACTCCAGATCAGTGCCTATGCACTCCACACTTTCACAAGTATATCTGTAATTTCTTCCATCCTGCTGGATTTCTTCTTCCCAAATCTCTAATTTGGGTACTGTATGTTCCTGGCACACAGAAACTTCTTTTGTATTCATAAACATGCCATTAATTTATACCTTTGCCCCTACATGGTGCCTTGTGGTTACAAAACTCACTAAGGAAGAACAGAAAATCATGGTTTGGGAAGTGAATTTTCCTCTAGTTTTTGGTCCTGTCTTGGTCCTTGGCATATGAATCCATTTAGCCAGTTCTCAGATGGTCTGAGTCTACTTTCAGTTTCATGACCAGATTTAAACCAGAAAAACTCCCTCTCTTGGCCAGACATAAATACAGAAGCCTACAGTGGCCTCTGTAACTGGTAGACAGCTGCAGGTGCAGACTTACACCATGCTTCCACTTCTCACCAAAATGTATCCAAGTACTATACAAACCCACGGACACACCACAACTTTGATCATAACAAAAAATGCTGCTTTCTGTAAAGGAGTTGCAGATAACACATAACCACCAACTTTTTACACCTGAGAAAACAGTCTTAGCTCTTAAATTCAGCGTTATAGTTTGCATTGATCATACTGGAGTAAGCTATTACAGCACTTCAATTTTCTGCCACTTAACAGTAAAACAGGCTAAAACACCAAGTAGCACCACGAGTGAAAATAAAATGTCTTTATGAACATGCCAATATGCTTTAACAATTTTTCTTGTTTCTTCTGAGTCAAAGTTGGATAGGATGGTTTTGGAAGATTTACCTAGAGCTTTCACAGTGTAGCAGATAGGCAGGAGGGTGCAGAGAGAGACAGAGGTGGTAAGCAAGCACGCTTCAGCACATGGCTATAGAAGAATATGTGTAGACAAGAGAACAAAGATGTTGGAAAAGTATGAAGGACAAGTTCAAGGAGAGGTAACAGAGCAAGATGTATAGATAATAGAATTGGATTTGTAAGGAAAAATATAAATCATGAACAGCAAACAGATAATGGGAACACTTTGCCTCAGAGTTCCAAGCCATTTTGAAATTAATGTTTCTGCCAAAGTTACAGTCCTACTATGTTTGTTTTCAATAGATATAAGACGAGGTTTCTAGGAAATGCATGTAAAAGTGACAGAAATAAATACTGAGTGTACACTTAGAGAATCCAGTTTTAGATTTCTGAATATGAATGCAGCCTAGGAGCATCTGAAAACACAGCCTGGTGTGACAACCATCTCGTCTGGTGCTGCTGACTGGTCATCTCTCGAATTTCCAAGAACTTAGCAATATTTTCAGGAAATTGTAATTTGCCAGAGAGAGTGGAAAAGGGGCACAACGGAGCAAACTAACTGAACACCAGAACTCTCTGTTATCCATTCATCACTACAGGTAACATGTTCTGACTTCCCTCTTAACTTCTTAATGTGAACTGGACACTTTAGCGCACGAACCTATGTTGTACTCAGTTTGGACCTCTTCTAAAAAAACCGGTGGAAACTGCATTATATTTTAACACTGTGAAGTCCTTACTTTCTGGGAAAGGCAGGTGACCAAGTGCTTGCTTTTACTCTTACTTTCTAAAGTGATGACATCGGAGCATTTTTGAAGAAAGTAGAACCCACGGGTGTTCCAGGGAGCACTCTTACCATCCCCAACACCATCTCTGGGATCTTAACCAGCAGAGCTCATGAAAACCACTGCATCATTTGTGAAGAGTTCATAGAGACAGAAACAGGGAGCCCACTTCCTCCCTCACCACACACACACACACACACACGCACAGCTGGAACTGCACCAGATACACAGACTTACACCAATTTGAGAAGAAACCCCATTCACTTTCTTGATGAGCCTCCCATCTGCATTCAGACAGGGCCTTTCTTCCTACATCTTGCAAAATACTCAGGAGCACAATAATTTTCTTTAGTGATATCAGTAGTTAAGAATATTTGCAGTCCCATTTCTTTTTCATTTTCTGAAATGCATAACACTGTCGGCAAAACCAATAAAAATTGAAAAAAAATACATTTTGGAACACATAATTCAGTATTTGCCTAAAATATTAGGTAACTCTCTTCTTCTGTTTCTCTTTCTCCCCCAATGAAGCTCCAGTATTGATCCCCTTGTGACAAATAACATCGTATTATAGCTACAATCTCACCACAGGAGTTCTGCTTGCTCAGATATCAAAGATGGCAATGTGAAACTAGTAGCCAAGGCTTGAGAACTACCATCTTTCTTACAGATGTTGGAGAAAGTCACATTTTGCATTATGGAGGGCATTTGCATGTCTCTCTGATGAGCTCCACACACCAAACAACCCATGTGCTACTGCTGCATCTGTTAACTCTGCTGCTAAGATGAGCATTCGTATTCACTTATGACATACATGGCTCTGAAGAGAAGTTGTTGTGGTAGATTATAACACACAACCTCCCAGCTACTCAGTTTCTGAGACAAGCCTGCATATACAGATTGCAATACATGACAGGTGAGTAAAATTTTAACATTTCTTATGAGTGTGTAGCAGTGGGAGAAAGCATCAGATTAATAAACCTGTTAATAACAACATGTCTTGCAAGATAGTTTCATTTATAAATGCCGCTGTAATATAAAAATGCCTTGAAAAAGTCCCCGAAGAGTTTTTTCTAAGATGAAGGAAAATGCTGGTGTTCTAGACCTGGAGGGGGTGAAAGCCATTCGCTTTCTTCCAAATTCACAGAACCAGCTTAGCTGTAG
Organism: Cariama cristata; assembly: GCF_000690535.1. NCBI lineage: Eukaryota > Metazoa > Chordata > Aves > Cariamiformes > Cariamidae > Cariama > Cariama cristata. The sequence goes on along the minus strand of NW_009635687.1, from coordinate 9,138 downwards.
GTACATGTGAAATACCAAAAGAGATTTTAAGGCCTCAGCTAACCTCCACTAGTAAGAGACCAGCAGGTTGGAAACTCAGGCAAGGTCGACAGGGTCTGAAGGAGAAAGAGACAAGTGCATGACACACAAACATGAGCGCTTCTACCCTAGGTTAAAGTCATCACCAGGCCAAGGTGGGAAAATACAAAGTGCAGCTGCTTTTACTGCAGCTGGTAAGGAGATTAAAGGAAAGAACCCTTTACTTTCTGGCTCTGGTTGTTTCTAAAACAATCTGTAAAACTCTCAACCCTGCAGTAAAGGAAAACAAGTTAACTGATTCTTGTTCACTGTTACCACAATCGGCTTTGCTTTATTGGGAGCAGGCAGCACAAACCTAAGTTACTATGAATAAATAAAACAGCTGTATCCACAAACACTGGGAACATTGCTCTTTTTAGCGTTACCCTGTCAGTTTTACACAGCACAGTGGTATGACCTGTTTTCTCCATGGACTCACCCAACTTGCCACCTGATGGAGCCTGCAGGGCAGCTGACTCCATGGAAATAATGTCCCCTGGCATACAATCCCATCTAAAGGACTAGGTGGCCTGGTGTGTCATGCAATAATGTTGCTACTCTTCCTTACTGAACACCCTCTCATCCTATGCCAAAAGTGTGTGTGTCTGAAAGCCCCAATTCTCTTTTCAGGGGGCTTTTGTAACTTCTAGCTGAAGCTACTGGGTTTTATGTGTTTAAAGTGCTGCACAAGACAAAATCTGTCTTGTGGCCTAGGGCAGACTTGTGTATAATAAATTAAGCACGGGTTTTTGTTTCTGCTGCTGATCATGCAGACCTTTACAAAGCTTAACAGTCTAATAGGAAAAAGTTGCACCATGAAAAACCACCAGCTATGTTGCTAGAGCTCAAGCAATGGCTATGTGCTGCATGCAAACACAACGGGGGAAGCTCCAGGCCTATGTTATGTTCAGAATAAAACCTCCTCTCTAACTCATTCACGTTCTTCAGAAGGATAGGTCCTCTGCTGACTGTTCTTCCTGAGCTAGAATCAACTTTTTTAAACTATTTTTGTGCAATGGAGGAGTCTCATGCATCCCACTGTAGGTATTCTCTAGCGCTGCTCGCTTCATCAGACCTTCATCTCCCAAATCCCACCCAAGTGCCATTTCCAGAGCAGGTTCCTACAAAACAGAGAAGAGGGAGACTAGAAAAAGCAGCAGCTCCTATCAGTAATTGCTTATAAACACTCCCAATGGAGAGTTGGAGTTGTTACACCATGTACTGGTAACAACATGTTCATTAGGTTAGGAGGATTAAGGCATATTTCTGACCCCTAAGGACAGCCCTGGGGAGTTGTAGAGCCCATGGCAACACAGAAACAAAACAGCTGAAAGAAGATTTGGACTGACCAGTGCTATTCAGGACAAAACTGAGAAAATCACTATGGAGTGACAATTTTCCATTCAAAAACTTTTCTGCAAGAACAGGGAGCTGAATAGTCCACACTTCCAGACTCTCTTTTTCTGACCCTAAAAATGAATTAAATTAATCTTGATCTTGTTCAACTGGAAGGAAGGCTTGTAATGAAATGGGAAGATATTCATAGAAAGAAAAGACAATTCTATAAACTCATTACTGAGAACTGAACACGTGTTTTGTTTTGTTTTCCAAGTGCAGGGTTTGGGGAAGAAAGAAGGTTTTAAGTCCAATCAAACATATTTTTAGGGATGTTTTCTAAGTTTGACAGCATAACATTTCTAGACAGAAGGTGCAAAGACTGAGGAAATCCCAAATTTGCTAAGAATTCTATCCACAGACACCTATCCATGAAACCTTCCCCATTAGGAAACCACTGTCTTCCTGCACAGAAGTGATCACATTTGCAAAGGTGCAAACATAAACTATTTCATTACTATTTGGAAATAATAATGATGCATATTTTCCAAGACATTTTTATTCTAAGTTGTCCTGTGATTCATCTAAAACCCTGCTTAAGAAACTTGTCATAGTTACTTACATGCTTCCTATATAGGAATTAAACATGACATAAAGGATGCGCTGAAAGCTATGAGGAAGGCAGAGAAGGGCCACATCACGGATTTGTAAACTCAGCACTCAATCTAGTCTGAATATACCAGCATAAGACCTTTTTTTGAATGCAGACAAAGCAATACATCTTATCCCTGAACACCTATAAGTTTAAACACTGTCATTGCTTTAATTTGTTCACTGAACTTGTCAGACCACTCTATTACAATAAGTGACTTCAGTATGCATTTCAGGCACATTACTTTTCCTGGGAAAGAGTATGCGTCAGAGATGTTGAAACTCAGAAAGATGAGCAGTTGCCCGCTACTGTGGAGATGCGTAAGATTTCCCGTATGCCTTTTCCTGCGTTATCTAGGGAAAACTCTAAAACATCATTCATTCTGGAGTTCATGTGTTTCCAAATTAGCTTAACTCCTGAATTCAGTCTTATCTTAGCTACAGTATGAAATTATTTCTATTCATCGTGTGCTAATACAATATATCCTTCCTGAAATGTCTTTGTTTCCTTTTGGCAATGAAGTGTAAGGTAGTGAAGGGCTTCTCACTGCAAGGGTGCATTTATATTGAAATATTTTTTCCATGGAAATCCAATTATACTGCTTTCAATACAAAGCCTAGCATGACATTTTGTTGGAGAAATGAGCCTTTTTAACTCACTGAATCTCATAGAATTTCAATTTAAAGATACATTCCTAGGTAATGATGAATTTTCCCCTTCCATTTTTTATTTCTCTAATTCTAAATCCCAGGCTGCAATCGAGAAGCTGAAAAACAACAACATGGCAGGACATGATCAAATCAAAGAAGCAATGCTTAAAAAACAACTTGATTGTGCCATCTGAAAGCTCCTTAATTAAGTGTAGAGCAAAAACATACACCAGGGAAAATATCAAATCATTGTCAAAACAGACAAAAAAAGGGAAATCTCACTGACTTGTGCAAACAGAGAGAAATCACACTGATGGCTACCACTGGGCACGTCTTCTCAGCACGACAACAAGCAGCGGGAAAGGTGCCGAGGATTCACCAAAAGGGAAAACCAGCATTGAGGTAGCACTCCTAATGCTCTCTGCAGATTTGGGGAAGGCTACGGTCCTGCCGCAGACAGCATGCAAACACCAGCACCCACACAGATCAGCACCAGCCATCGCCCTTCCCTGCCTCCTGCTTGCAATCGCCATCTGTATGCATACATGCATACACATCTGTGTGCAGGCTGGGAGGTGGAAGGCAAGCTCCCTGAGTGCAGGGGGAAAACAGCAGCCCCAGAGCAGCCTTTACACATGGCACGAACCAGGGCTGCCTTCTTCTCTTGCTGCTGTTTAGTGGTATTCCTAATAACAGATAATGAAACCAATAAAAAAAACCCTGGTGTCGCCAGCAATATCTATATTTTACCAACAAGACCTATATTTTACCAGTAACTTTCTACTACTCAGCACTATCCTAGAAATGCTAAGAAGTTACCAACACAGCAAAAATAGCAAGCAAAGCAGAGCTGAAAATTAATTAGGACAAGAAAACCAAAGATGAAGCCCTTGATGTCCAGCTGCAATACCACTGGGGGAGGGAAAAATCACAGAAAGGTATGAGCCAAAGCAGAAGGAAATTACATTAAGTCTCAGACAAATTTCCACCACATTCTCTAAACCTAATGACAAACAGAAATCAAATCAAATACAGTGCCAGAATAAAAGTGAGATTATTTTTTTTTTCCAAACACATCTTGGGGATACAATTGCAGGAGCTGGAGGTCTGCCAGTGCATTGGGCAGGAAAATAGTTGTCTCATAAAATAACCGCCTGCAAAAGTCCTGGGCAGCAGCCAGAAAGCCTCTGTTATCAGTGAGGAGGGAGAGAATGCTTGCCCATGCACACCGGAGTCTGAACAAAGTGCTGCAAATATTTAGACTCTGCATGTGTGATAAGTACCCAAGTACTGCTGTAGCTATAAACCCTGCCAGCAGAGACCACCCTGGATGAGGAAACGAGAGGAGGTGGGAGCAGTTCCTTTTCCTTAATTTTATTCATCTTTGAGCTCTATAGGGAGGCTTTTGAAATCAAGGACATGTAGACCTTGTTGTTGGTTTAAGTATTGAGTCACCAGCTCTTGGAGTGCAAAACTTGTTACTGTTTAGAAGCATTAATACTTTTTTAACTACTGTTAATGATAGGCTGTATTTCGGGTAAAGAAGGCAATAGATCTACTTAGTTTTACCTTTACCTTCTTCACCCAATTCAGAGTACATTGTCTGTGCAAAATTTGAACAGGTCCAATACCAAAAAAAGAAACCAAACCCAGTAAAAAGCAATTAAAGGCAGGATAATCTCTGCAAATTCCGATGCAGGAAGCTGTTCTGAAGCAAGGTAAGTCCCATATTTTTCCTGGGAAAGATAGTAAAAGGGCACAGTTTCCCCCCACTGTGAAACAGAAACAACATGGGGAAAAAAAAAAAAAAAAAAAAGAAAAAAGAGAAAAAAAGAGGGTGGGGGGGGGGGGGGGGGGATAAAGCAAGTAAGTAATCATCTGTACATGGCAGGAGTCTTGCACAACTGTGGCTTTGCAAGTAACATTTACAGCAACAGCCAAAACAGCCAGAGCAGTTAGAAACTGCTTAACTACTGGCTTTCACCCACTGGAAAAAAAAGCATCTTCGAAGGTGCTACAGAAAACCAGCAAGAAACAGTATGCATTTAAGTAGACATACTAGCAGATCTTCCTCTTAGATCCTGTGTTTAACTAACAACGGACTCATTTTTCGCTATAAAAACTCGATTCCTCAAGTGGAATTACTTCAAATACTCCTTTCCTTTTCCCACAGGATACTGCAATAGCTAAATCATAAAAGCTCTGTATAGGTTCAGCAAAACTGGACAGAGCAATGCGGGTGCACCTTTAACATTTCTGGGTTAAGAATTTTGTATGCTGCTGTTCCTCCCACAACTGGGGACACACCGAACAAGAGCAAGGCTCACTCATCAGACATTTGGTGGACAATGAGATAAAGGTGAGGTAAAAGAGACCTATGTGGGAATGTGTGGGGAACCCAGTGAGGAAAGTTTTCATTTCCCACAGAAGGGAGTTTGTTCTAAAGGTCTGGAGGTGACATTGTGCTTTTAAATTCAAAGAGGATTTGCACTAAGGACAAAAGAAAATCAATGCACCTGTAGATGGATGCAACAGCTTGTGTATCTGTGGCTTTCTAGAGGGAAAGACAAAATCAGCTCATCTGGAAGAGCTTGAGATTTCCTAGCAATTCTTAAAACAAAAGGAAGTTTTCAGAGATTAGCTTTTACACAAAACACTGTATTGGTGAAAGGACTGTAGGTTACCTGAAATTTCTCTCTGTCCTGGAGCTCCCTGGCTCTCTGGAGGATGGTATGTTTTCATGCAGGTTAGCTAAAGAGAGGCCAAGACCCGGGGCTCTGTGCAACGTTGGATTCATTTCCACTTCTTTTCTTTCAGCACTGAAACTTTAGCTTTTGGAGATATCTCAAAAAAACTTCCTCCACAGACGTAACTCTTTGGTCTTATTTTTCATTAGCTCATATATTACAGATGGTTTTCCTTTAACTATACGTGATTTCTCACTTCCTAGAAGAACTTTTGGTGTGAGAAGTGACTTGGATGCATGAGCTTTTTGAAAAATCCTGCTGTCTGCCTGGGACAGATGTTTCCAAGCAGCACACAGGCAGGTTTAGGTAGACTGTGCTGGAGCTGTGCAAAATTACCCATCTCAGTTAGCATAGACTTTACCTTTGGGTTACCTGGCCACATTTATTAAATGACAAGAAAAAGCCCCTCAGACAACACTTCCACTAATCACTTGCACACTGACTCTCGACTCACCAAGCCACTTCTTCTTATGGTCTCTGTGCAACGGTCTCTGCATCCTGGTGCAGATCATTCAAAAAAGTCATTGGTCTTTCCCAGTTCTATTAGCTTCTAAGAAAAGGCTTAATAAAATTAACACCAGATGCCTCCAGCTTTCTCAGAACTCTTACAAAAGGTATTAGAACCAAAAGAGATGGAGATGAGAGGCAATTACATGCATCACTCTCACAAGCTGGTACAAAGGGGTTGTAACACAAGCCTTTCTGCACTTTCTGTTTCGCTGCTGCCTGCCAGTCCCATGGGCACAGTCCCACTGCTCCGCTCCAGCACCCCGCACTCCCAGAAATGCTATCTTGTCCAGCAGGACAAGGACATCTATATAACTCTCATTGAGTACACTTGGATGAAAAAAAGGTGAACTTTTGTCATGCCGGGTGCAGTATTTCCAAGTATTCACAGGCACCAGGGTGCTGGGAAGAGCCCTGCAACCTGTGTGATGAATTGAAACAATACCAGAGTCAGCAGAGCCCCCCTGCCTGGGCTGCCCATGGGTGCCCACGAGTATTTTCTGTGCAGGAAGAGCTCGGGAGATTGCTTCAGGTAAGAAAACAGCCAGCAAATGATGTGATCCTCCCTACAATACTTCCCATTTCAGCGTTGCCATGATTTAGCCCCAAAATGTATGTGTGTCACATGCTTAGAGGGGTCTAGACTTGAAAAGATATTTTAGGGCAAACATCTGTACGTCTAGACCACTTCTTGGGGATTTTTCAATACTCTGCAGACAATACACACAGGTCACGCAATTACATGGCTATATTTACATATCGGTGAGCACCTGACTGTCATCTCAAATACAGGAACAAATCTGAGTTTCCAGCATCACTGACAAGACCTTGGAATAATCTTTTGGGTTTGTTTTTTTACAAAGCTGTCAGAGTGAAATGAAGTTTTGCACAAATTCATGAACTTCAGTGAAGAAGGCAGAATACTTCTTTCAATCAGAACATAATGCAAAATATGATTGAACAGTAACAGGAGGAAATGGCTTTTTAGAAGATCTAGCTCCTTCTACTTTGGGACTAGACAGATGCAATCTTCATACAAGCATGTACACTGCTTTAGAAGGCCCCAGCTGACCTGGTTTTTGCTCCCAACTTAGCTGGTGAAACAGAGTTGCCTCTAGAAAAGTCATATGAAAGGACTAAATAATGAGTTTTGGTCCAGGGCTTCAGTTCAGCAGTGGCAATGAATGCCTAAATTCATGTCATCACTGCTTGTCTCTTTAAAACTTATACGTTTCCTGCATGAGTAGCATCTCTTTCTTGATACTGTAAAGTGAAAATTTTCTAATCTTAATCTCTTTTAAAATTATAGAGGATTGAAAGTTTGTATTTAACAAGAAATATTAAGAGTGCAGGCAAGTGAATTATGTCATCAGCTTGAAGGTAATGCCTTTTTTGTGAACTATGCTACAGTATTAAAAAAATGGTGCCTCTCAAATGCCAACAAAAAGGAACCTTGGAAAAGTATTTGCAGTCACAACAAATACAGAAGTACGTACATGTAGAAATGCAGTCAGGGACTTTTATCTCTTTTTACAGGAGTCATTCAAACCCTACAAAAAATATTACCTAAACACGGTAAAGAAAAATCTTATAATTAATTGCAAGATCTCTCCATTTCATAACTCATACAATTAATGTTTTTCTTAAACTTCAGTTGCAGATACATCTATTTCCATTACTACACACAGAAAACCTATGGATAGCATTATTGTTAGCAAAATTTTAACAAGACACGTTTGTCCTTCTTGCTTTTGCATACCTAACTGAACAAGCAGCAGCATCTAGGCCATATATTGATTTAAAAAATTATGAAATCCAAGGAAATGTTTGCAGCCAGTGACTACTGAGTTAACCCAGCCATTAAGAGTCTGCAACATCTTTCCAGGAACTCCAATTCACTCGCCACACAGCAATGTCCTGTTCTCAAAAACTACCCGGGCAGGCATTGTGAACGCCAAGAATTATCACTGTTACTAGGAATTTAAGGGAAGATTTTCATTAGTTAGTGCAGATAATAGCAATTGAAAGCATTTTCTCCTCTATTTTACATATGGAAGAAAAATAACATCAATTTGTTACGTGAAATTCACAGAAACCTGTCACAGGAGAGGAAAAAAGTGAGTCACAAGTGAAGGAAAAGGGATATAGCTGAAAAGACAAATAAAAACTAGCCAGGCAGCAGAAGTCACTTTCCTCCTGAAGGAATCAGGAGGAGGTACCCCGTACTTTGGCAGAGGAGAAAGGGCTCCCAGACAGGGCTATGCACCCAAGTACAGCAGTATTTTTCCCTTCAACAGACACACCGCTCACTCCTTGGCCCCATTCCCACTGCTCAGGGTCTGCACGGGCCTCCCCGCCAACACAGACCCTCCAGTCCCCAGTATGCCCACTCAGGCACAAAACAAACGCTCAAGGACAAATCTTCAGTTCACCAATCTGAGTAAAAAAAGGCATTAAATACCGAATCTCTTTTCTATCTGTGCATCATGTCAGTTCTCCCTCTCAGCTGTTATATCCCTGACTCCTCTTTGACTGACAAAAATAGCTGATTTCTCCCAAGGTCCACAGCCAGGAAAGGGACCTATGGATAGGTGCCTATACTTCAATGACCCTCCGAGGTCAGTGACCTTTTGTGGAGGTGTTGGCATCAGATGAGAGTCCAGTGGTCCTGTGGATTTCCAGATGCAAGATTTCCTTCTTCCCCATGGGCGTACAGTACGTATGGGACAGCCTCCAAAATGAACAGCACCTTGTTGATCTGAAAGGAGAGTTTTGACTTCATTCCAGAAATAGGGGGAATTGAGTTGCAGCATCTGGATTTTTAGGAGTCGCTTGGTGCCAGAATCACAGAATGCTTTGCGTTGGAAAGGACCTTTAAGGGTCACCCAGTCCAACCCCCCTGCAATGACCAGGGACATCTTCAACCAGATCAGGTTGATCAGAGCCCCGTCCAGCCTGGCCTTGAATGTTTCCAGGGATGGGGCATCTACCACATCTCTGGGCAACCTGTTCTAGTGTTTCACCACCCTCACTGTGAAAAATTGCTTTCTTACATCTGATCTGAATCTATCTTCCTCCAGTTTAAAACCAATCCTCCTTGTCCTGTCGCAACAGGCCTTGCTAAAAAGTCTGACCTCATCTTTCTCACAGGACCCCTTTATGTACTGAAAGGCCACAATAAGGTCTCCCC
>NW_009635686.1:8646-10394 GCF_000690535.1 Cariama cristata | reverse complement strand
GGCTCGCCGCCAGCCCCTCACCACGTAATTAGGCAGCTGCGCACGCCAAGCCCGCTCCAACCGCATCGCATTGCCGCCGCCTGAATCACCGCATGCAAGACCATCCAAGGGTAGACCATCCGCCAGCTTCATCTTTGCAAGCTCGTGCTTTCCCTGCATTCGAAGCAGGGGCTCTCTCCCCTGGACGCATTAAAGGTCAAAGTCACGGAGACGGCACTCTCGACCACACCAGAAGGGTTAGCACCAGTGTTCCCAGGGCTCAGGCCACCACCGTCACGCTCGCACATCACTGTAAGTGTGTCTAAAGTGGGGCCCTAAGCACCGTTCCCCCTTGACAAGTCAGGCCCGAAGACTTGTCTTGTCCAAAGCCTAAACGATGCCCAGTCAATCTGGGAATCCAAAGAGGAGCAGAAACATAGCCTGGATTTTATTTTTTTTTTTCTTTTTTTCTCTCCCTACAATGGAAAGCAAAGTTTCGTCTGGACATACCAGACCTGCTGTCAGCATTCGCACCCGGGCGCAGCAGTGGGCACAGCTCTGCAGGAACCAGGAACTGAAACTTTTTGGAGGCCTGATGGGGTGTAAAAAAAATCCACAGCGTGGAAGTCGGCAATAACTTCACACTGCTGTCATGTAGTGATGAAAGGGCCAGAGCTTGTCTTTCCCACTGACTCATTCCGCTGGCTGCGGACAGCTTTTGAGTCCTTCCAAATTTAGCTGGATTCATGGTGGGTTTTTTAAAAATCATTCATCAAATAACTTCTGCAGATAATTATGAGTTTGTTGCTCATTTATTAGCACTAGGCTATAATTATTCAGTATCCAGATGATTTGCTGCACGGATCATGTGGTGTTGAGTAGCTCAGATGAGTACAAGGCTCACAATTAGGATTTTAAAGTGTGTTTTCCTGGGAAAGTCTGCAATGCATCCTTGAACTCTGCTGTGTTGTCAACAGTGCATTATCAGGCAAGCAGAGGCAGACGAGGTGGATTTGGGCATAAATGTGGATAAGCCTTTATAGATAATTTTGCTTATGTTTTGCCCAGTGCCAGCTATAGCAATGCAGGTGCAAGGACTTTGTGCTGTGTTTTCCAGGCGTGCGATGTGATGGAGTCCCTGTGCAGCAATGTGACAATTGTCCTGCCTCCAGTTGGTGCCTTTTCCAGGGCACTTTGCGTTTTGGTGGCCAGACCCAGCATGTAAATGGCAGTGTGAAAGCACTTAGCCAAAGCTTTTCTCCTGTGAAGTCGCAGCTGACCTGTGGCAACACCACCTTCAGCCCTGTTTCTGTTTCCCATCGCTGAGACCAGCCCTGTGGCTGGGAGCTCCCGGCCCCGAGGCTGCCGAGACGCCGGCAGTGGTTGTGCTGTTGGGGCATGCAGGTGATGCTCCGCATTTTTAGGGGGAGAAGGATGCCACGATGCTGGTGCTGTCCAGGACGGAGGGAGCAGATCCTTTTGGCAAGGGTTGCAAGAGGAACGGTTGCCCTTTACAGCTCCGCTTTGACCCTGTGATTGCCACGAGGAGCGTATTTTGCTGCAGTGATGCACCATGCAGCAGAGGCGTAGTGGGAGAAAACTGAGGCCCCAAGAACTAACAGGGCTTTTAGGAGATGACAGGTGTTTAGGTGACAGCAATTAAACCTCAGCCTCCCTGTTCCCTGGCCGGTGCTCGCGGCAGGAGCCTTGCTGCCGCTTCGTGTCCCCCCTGCGTTGCCTTGGTGATGGCCCACTGATGGCACCCACGG
>NW_009635686.1:494-8614 GCF_000690535.1 Cariama cristata | reverse complement strand
ATATGGGACCCTCCTCCGTTTCGTGGGGTGGGCAATGCCATCCGCTCTGCGTGCCAGGGAGGAAGCTGATGGCTTCCTGGCATTCCACCTGCACGGCTTTGGCTGCGCGAGCTGCGCTTCGCCGCCCGGTCTTTCCCAGTACCAGAGCAGAAGAGGGATTTTCTCATCCCTTGTATCTGCAGAATCAAAGGGGATTGTGGTGGGCTGGCCTTGAAGTACTGGCTTCTGCTTTTCTTCTGCACCCTGTGGGGGAGTTGGACGTCCCACTTATCCCAGATCAAAGGTTGTGTGAGGGGGACCAAGAGGGGGAAGGAGGGAGCCAACACAGGGTGGATAGCCTGGCTCCATGTGGGGTGAGTTTGGATAAGCTCCAGCACCTCCCAGACCCAGAAACTGGCCTCTACCTGCAGCCCACATGGAGTTTCACTCCCTGGAAACCATCCTCGTGGCCACAGACACCCCGGGCACCTCCGATCCCCAGCACGGTCTGGTCCGGCTGCAGTGAGCCCTGTGCATCACCTTCCCTCTCAGCACCTTGCTCTGGCTGTGTCGGAGGAGGGGAGATGTGGGGTTCAGAGAGCTCCCACGCAGCCCCACACCATAAACGACTGTGGCTCTGCTTTGCCTCCAGCCGAGCGGCTGTTGGATGTGGCCTCCTGAAGGGTGCATTACCCTCTGTGAATGATGCAAGGGAAATCAAGGACGAACAATATGTCCCAGTGTAGGAGTTGACTTCAGTGTCTGTGTCTCCGTCAGGGCTCATCACCCTGCTCTCCACAGCCAAATCCTCCTCCTTCCCTCCAGGCAGAGGATGCTCTACAGCCACTTTTCCAGAAGGCAGCACGCATGACCACATCAATTGCTCTGGTATATCACAGTTTCCTCTCGCTTGTGCAGGTGCCCAGCAAGGAACTGTGGTCTATTTTGGATGACTTGCCTTGAGCAGTTAAAACCCTTTGGCCAAAATCCTCAATACCTCAAAATCCTGGAGGGCAGCTATGAAATCCCCTGGGGAGACCCAGCATGGGCAGGAACTGGGAGCGATGCCACAAGGCCAGTTGCGGGCAACAGGAACCCGTGTACTCAACAGCTCAGAGCAATCAGCTCAGCCACTCAAAAATGGAGACCAGAAGAGAAGACCACTTCCCACAGCTCCTGGATGAAGGCAGCTCCTCTGCCCGTCGGATAACCGGGAATGTTGCCACTCCTCACTCTTGCGATCACATCGTATCTGTGTATCACTACTGCACTGACTCTGCGCAGGGCGGAAGGTGTCTATTTTGTTGGCTACTTTTCAAAAACATAGTGAAGAAGAACTGATGCTAAGAGCTCACTGTAATTACCTGTGCCCAGAAATACGTGGGAAGGCGGTATCCGACCCCCATGGTGCCTGAGCAGGTAGCTACCTGGAGGCCACGGGTCCTGGTTCTCTTCTGCTGGGAGAGAAGGATGCTGGCTCCCTGGCCAGGTCCTCCTGCCTCCCAACAGGTACAAAAGCCCCGTGCATCTCCCTGCGCAGGAGAGGAGCCTGTGCCCCCAGAGCAGCACAGCTGGCCCAGGTCTGCCCCAGTACCATCTGTGGGAGTTTTATTACCAACCTAAAAGTGAACAAAGCGAGACCGACACCAAAGGCGCTTCAACACCCCACCCATGAGAGGCTTTGGTCTCCTCTAGGGTGAAATATGAGCCGCAATCGTTAATAATCTTCTGCTCTTTTTATGCCAATTATGTGCAGCCCTTGGGTTCCTGGCAGACTGCAGGCATCTCCCGCGGTGGAGCCAGCCCAGCTCCCTCTCGGGCAGGCACCGGCACTGGGGTGCGTGCAGCCCGGCGTGCCAGTGCCTGCTGGAAGCCCTCCCTGCGTCACCGGCTGTGCCGGGGTGCTCCTCTGTGGCAGGGCATGGAAGGGCTCACAGGGAGATCCTTAGCCTTAGACTGAGCCTTAGCCCTAGCCTTAGCCTTAGCCGTGGGGCAGCTCCCAACCAGGGAGGCAAAGGGGGTCTGTGCCTTTCTGCAGGGAAGGACCATCAGCCATCCAGCATGGGGGCCCTGGCTTCACCAGGGGACAGGGCAGACTCGGGGTGGCAAAGAAGCTTCAACCACTCCCTTTTTTTCAATAGATCTTCCATTTTTTTACTGAGCATCTCCATTTCCAAGTGGCTGCTACCTCGGAGGGAGAAACACTCTTCTGGACGTGTTTCATGAGGTTGGGGCATTTTGCTTTCAGCTTTTCATCCAGATTTCTGGTTTTAGCCATGAACCAACAGGCTGCAGCCAACGGCACCCACACACATGCCTCTTCCCCAGCTGCCTGGGCCTGGCTGGGAGTGCCCAAAATAAGCAAGCACAAGTATTTTACTCCTTACTTCCAGTGCTTAACGAAACCGCCCCGGAGCAGAGTGCGCGGGGAGCGATGGGAAGCTCCTGCCGTCCGACCAGACACCAGAGGGCAACGCCATCGCCCAGGCTGTTGAGCAGTATCAAGCGATAGACCACCGGGGCCAGCGACCTCGCGCCCATGCGTAGCGAGTGCTTTCGGACCTGCACCCCTGTTTTCGGTGTGCCGTGCACTAGTCTGCTGGGACTCATGGAAGCAACGGCAGACTGTCGGGTCTGTCCCCGTACCAACGTCCCAAGATGCAAAAGACTCTAGACTGATTTTCTGTAAGTTTTGCAGAAAGGTTTTCAGCTGCCTTTTGATCAAAACTCATTTTTAGGCCAACGTAGTCCTCCAAGGGAATGTGAAAAGGGCATAAAATCAGCCCTCTCGCAATTTGTGCTCACCATGCATCGCCCATGCTGGCTGCGCCTGAAAAAACATTGGAAGGGAAAGACACGAGCAGGGCCATGGCTGATGCCTTCACACTAACTCATGCATGCCAGGATGGCAAGGACCCCACCAGCTTAAGCATCGCACACCGAAAACTGGATCATAGCCTGTGTCGGCCGCTTTACATGGAGCACTATGGTAGGTAAATCGGGTTGAATCCATCGCTAAGCACAAGCAATTATGTAAGTTGGAGTTAAAACCATTAAAAAGAGAAAATGTTTACCCGTCTCGGCGAGCAGCTGGGGAGAAGAGAAGAGAAGAGCTAAGAGGTACGCGTGGTCTCTGAGCTTGGGCTGCGCTGGTGGAGTCCTGGCTGCGTCCCGCTGTCCCCTCCTGCCCGCGTCTGTCAGCCCTCGCGTGCCGAAATACAGAGATGTCTGGGCTGACAACTCGGTCGAAGATAGGAACCTATCAAGAAATGAAACAGGAGGATTGCCAGCTTGATTGGTCGCCTCAGGGAATCTTCCATTAGCGGCTTTAAAAGACACGTGCCGTTTATTCTTTCCCAGTCTCTCTATTTTTCCCTCTTCTCTTTTGGAAAGAACTGAAACCTTCCTGGGTTGAAATTCCTGCAAAGATCCCCTTCCCGCTCCTCAGCTTTAAAGCTTATCTGTCTGTACAAGTTCCTCCCTGCATTACATGTAGAGTCTAACCTAATTTTTTTAGAATTGTATTTATGGTTTCCTAATGAGGAGAAGAGTCATTGCAGAGAAGAAGAAAAATCAGATCCAGATCAGGGAAAGTTGGCGTCCTGGGGGTGTGCATGGCGGGTGAATTCATTAGACACGAACGCCCAGAGTGAAACACTCTCAGAAATCCTTTGTACTGTGGGCTCGAGGGAGTCCGCCTCCTCCGAGCCGGTTACGTACCCTTAAAGAAATTGCCATTTCTGTTCTGGCTCTGCAAATTGCAGGATTTTCAGTTTGAAAAGTTAATTTGAGGAGCTTTTTGTCTGCAGCCCTGGCGCACAGTCCGTGTCCCCAGAACAGCCCAGCCAGCACTAATCCTGAGCGATCAGGTGCCTGCGTGTGGAGAAATGCCAAACGCTTTTCATGCTTTCTGCGCAGACTAGGGTTTAAGAAAAAAAAGATGCAATACTGGGAGTAAAACCTTGCTAAATCCCTGTGATGCACAGAGACCTAACCATCCTCAAAGCATCCTCTGCTCCTTCGGGCTTGAAAGAGAGTGTGCAAAGGCTGCTCATCACCACTTTCCTTGCAAAACCCATGTGGCCGTGGGGTCCATTTGGCCTCATCTCTCCAGGGAACAATCAGCTTTTCTTCTGTTTGAGGCGGCCACTGCCCAAACTGGGGAAAAAACACCCCGGGTGCTGTTATTCTCTCGGTCCAGTGCTCTCAGGCCCCTTTTGGGTCTGGGCTCTGTTGGATTGGTGGTCCATGGCTTGGGATCGGCTGTGGAGCAACAGCTCAAAGGCATAAAGTTTTTGTCTCTGCTGTGAAGTTTGCAAAATGTGGGACAGAGCACGATTCCCTGCCTCTGAAGGGATGCACGGAAGCTTTGCTCAGGCACAGCAGGGAGGAGCACTGCTTGGGCTGCGAGAGGGACCGAGCCTCTGGTGCGATGGGAGAGTCACCGGCTGCATCCCGGCGGATCTGAGAGACGCGGGGGGTACCGGCCCCCAGAAGCCCAGACAAGCAGGTTTTGTCCACGCTGATTTTGATTTCTGAAATTACTGATTTGAGGCTCCTGACTCCCATTGAACTCTCCCACACCCACATCATCCCAGGCCAGCATGCAGTAGGCTCCTAGCTGACCCCAAAGGGGTGGACACAGAGTTGTCACTGTCAACTGCTTTCCAGTTCCTTTTTTCTGGAAGAAATTGCTGCCTGACCTCCAGTCAGCAAAAAAAAACTTTGGAGCTTGGGAACTGATTTGCCCCCTGCTAACACAGTTGCTGCTTCCATGCTTTTCCTCCACAAAATGCCTTCCCTTCATGTTGTGTGTGCACCTCAGGTTAACTGGCCTTTCTGTAAATAAACGAATATTTAGTTTTATTTCTTGCCCTCGTGCAAACTCTTTTAGGTTTGCAGTAGGGGAGAGATTAAATAGTAATATGCCTTGGTTTTCTTGGTACTGGGCATCACTTTGTAAAGCTGTGCTGTACCTTCCCTCCCTCCCAGGGCACAGTTAAAGCTCTCAGAAATGCTGATGCACTGCTGGATCCCGATTTCTTCGGGGGCTGCGGGATCTCAGGAGGAGCACACATGGTGGCAAGCACCAGAGGTGAGCTCCTGCACGGCCGGCCGGGAGGTGGCCGCAACTCCAGCACGCTGCGGAGCACGGATTTGGAGCGAACAGTGGGGTGCTGGGAGGGAGCAAGGGTCCTCCAGTGCTTTGGGTACTCGTAGTTCTGTTCTGTCATCTGGAAAAGGAGAGCAGCACGGAAGGTGTTACCAGGGTCATATGCTTTGCTCCATGACCTTTCTGCTGAAGAAAGGTCCCTTCTGTTTAACCTTTGTCCCTGCAGAAAAGTTCAAATAATTAATCTGTCTTCTTAAAGAAAAGTGTCGCCTTGGAGGGTTATTGGGGATAACTGCACTGCCTTCCTCCAGCTCACTCTGTAGTGAGTACCACAGTCCAGGCTGCATAAAGGTACAGGCTTTCCTTCCCAGGCGAGAGCGTGTCCCTGGAGCAGACAGGTCTGTTGGCGTTAGACAAACCCGATGTGCTCTTTACCCTTAACATGACGGTAGGTGCAGGGGCTCGGGAGTGGATGAGCGCACAAAGCAGCCAATACAAGAGGTTCCTGCCCTGAGTGTTTCAGTCTCTGGCTGCAGATGCAAGATGGCAGAATATATTCCCTGTATTTTTCATCACGTGCAAAATCCTGTGCAAAGTGAGCTGTGTGACTCAGACCGGTAACATCTCGCCGCTTTTCTGTCCCGCTGCTCTCCCCCATGAAGGGAAGCGGCTGCATTCCCCCCGCCCCGTGTCACAGCAGAAAAGGGGAGCGTGAGGAGCCTGGAGCAGAAGTGGGACCAGGATTCAGGCATGCCGCATCCCCCACACATGTGCTTTAGCCACAAGACTGGCCCTCGCTGTTGGCTAAAAGCCCGTTGGAGCCGGACAGGCTGACCCTAGCAGAAGTGGGACCAGGATTCAGGCATGCTGCATCCCCCACACATGTGCTTTAGCCACGAGACTGGCCCTCGCCGTTGGCTAAAAGCCTGTTGGAGCCGGACAGGATGACCCCGCTCAGAGGTGCGTCAGGCACCCGTGCAGAGAAGCCGATGCCGCAGGGAGGGCTGCTGACGGCAGGGAACGCTCAGCGGCCAACTCGTTTATCTGGTGGCAGGAGGTTTGGGTGCTACTTGGTGACTTTTAGCAAATCATGTCTGTTCCAAACACTTCAATTCCCCTGCTATAAAACAACGATAATAATGTTTACGTACCTTGTAAAACTCCTCATCCATGGGGATGAAAGTGTGAAGCAGCAGCATTTCTCCAGCCCCCTGTTAATGGCTGGAGATATTTCTAGTTTACGACTCGTGATAGCTCGTACTCTCTTTGCTTGGATTCCCAAATGATACCTTACAAGCATTAACTCTAGCCCTTGTTTACTTCTCTTTTAGACACGCGGATCCCAGAGCATTTCCAGTGGGGACAATTTTTTCCCCCCAAATATCATTCCGGTAGCTCTGAACGGTTTGTGCTTCGCACCTCTGGCATGGCTGTCTCGAGCTGCAGCCCCCTTACGTGGGGCTATTGCACTCCCAGCTCAGATCTTGCAGAAGTTTGCAAGAAATTTGCAGCATCTGCTGCAAGCAAGCGCACAGCACGTCCGTGAGGTGCTGAGTACTCGATGTAACTGTGAGCTATCACAACCTTGCTCGGCACTTTTGCTAGGCAAGCCTGCCACGCTGCTCACGTCCATGCTGACGTGCACCTTCAAGAGGCTCTGCACAGAGCTGTCTGTGCCGTGCAGTGCATTTCTTAATGCTTGCCATCACACACGGTATGGGAGTGAACAGAGCTTTCAGAATTTGGAGGGGCTGGCGCTGCCATTTGCAAAAAGCACATTGGCATTAGGATTAGCTGAATCAGACATAAATTTTCCTTAGTTCTCATTTGGTGTGTTTGGTCAAGTGATGCGTTTGTTCCCTGCAGTCAGTTGCGGGATCAGTGCTTACTCAGGATGCTCTGCCCAGAGCGCTGGATGAGGCCCTGCTGTGCGAGGCAGAAGGAGGCGATGCTCCGGTTGCCCTGGCCCTGCTGGCGCGGCAGCGAAGGGCACGTGGAGATGGGTACCCCTTGGATCTGCAGTGCAGGCTGCTGAGCTCACCGGCACATTCAGGCACTTGCCCCGTGCAGGATGTGTGCAGTGGTCCTGAGGAACCCAGGCAGCACGCTAACAAGGCAGGAGGCCTTCAAATGTGCTGCAGCCACAGGACCAGCATGGATCTGGGGGAAAAAAAAAGCCCCCCGAGAGCAGCGCTGCCATCCTGAATAGCATTAGCACGATGTGAGTGACGGAGCTGAGACAGAGCTTGTCAGCTCCCCCATCCATCAGGTGCTGGAAATCTGAATATATGGAGATCATAATCGTTGAAAGCCATGGTTTAGAAGAGGCTTTCAACACTTCTGCTTGAAACTGGCTAACCGGGATTTTATAGCCCTTTGTCTCTCTCGCAGACTACCTGCTATTCCCGCTCTGATGAATGTCGCAGGCAGACATCTGGCAGCTGCCGCTTCCCTGCCTGGGACCACAGGCCACATCGGAGTCGGGGTGGGGGAGGAAGACCTTGAGAGAGGTCCCGGCACACAAAGCCACCGAAGTCACGGGACAGCCTGTCCTTGTCGCACGGGCGCTGGTGGGGCTGCTGCCAGGAGGGAATGGGCACGGGATGAGCAGTGATGGGGGGAAGTCAAGGGAGGGGAGTCAGACGGGTGCAGCCCTGAGCGAAAGCCCTTTTGATGCCAGAGGAGAGACTCTCGCTGCCTTCGGTGGGCTCTGAATTAGACCTGTATGTGGGAACTGCTCCTGCCCAGGGTGACCACAGATGGCTGAGCTCTCGCTGCGTGACCAGGGCAGGGGCAGAGGGAGCATGGAAGAGATGGCATGTTCCCACTCGGAATGATGTAAACCAGGTTTCTCCACCACCTTTGGGAAACAGTTCCCCAGCGCAGGGTTCTGGGGCTTCTCCAATCTGTGCAGGAGAGGGGAAACAACATTTCTACCTTGAGCGAAGCTTCTCCCTTGAGCAGCACTGCCTGGGCGACGCAGGTTGGGGATGTGCTTCATATCGCATGCGCAGGGCTAGCTGTCTCT
>NW_009635686.1:0-474 GCF_000690535.1 Cariama cristata | reverse complement strand
GCGTGGCCCTGCCGGGTCCCACAGCCAGTGTCCAGAAACATGTTCTTAATAAGGTTCCCGTAAGACCAGGAGAGGACAGAGTGAAAAACAGAGCCATCGAAGCGGGAAAAGCCAGACGCACAGAGGCCTCAACCTTTTCACTTCAGATGAATGTAACGGTGCCCTTGAGGGGTGGGCGTCTGAGCTCATCCTGCTGTGGTTACGCTGGTTGCGGGTTTGGCCATGCCCTGGTCAGCACGGACTTTGGCGGCACACTTGCACGGCTCCACGAAAGCGGTGGCCCCCCAGCAGTGCCAGAGGGACCTGGGCTGGGGACAATCACCCTGCCCCTGACCTTCGCAGGAGAAAACAGCATGCAGCCGTGCCATGGCAGGGTGCCCGGTGCTGCCGTCGCACTCCGGGACTGAGCTGCAGCTGCCTGGTGAAACGTTCTGGCAGGAAACACCGCGACGGCTGGAGCAGCAGAACGGGAGA
>NW_009635685.1:1469-1796 GCF_000690535.1 Cariama cristata | reverse complement strand
CACACCCGTCACACCCAGACCACGCTCAACCCCAACATGACACGAGGAACAGGGGGATCCCCCAGTTTTCCACCCTCCTAATTCCTTCTCTTCTTCTCCTTCCAGCGGGATGTCTCCGGGCATGGGGGACCCCACAGAGCCCCCACCATGCTGGGAGGTGAGGAGAGCTCGGAGGAGACGATGGATTCGGGGCGGTATGTGTGGAAATGGGAACGCATGTGTCACACTGCTTTCCCCAGCCAGGCTCCCTCCCCGCCCCGCTGCCGTTGGCTCCCCAACCTCCTCCAACACCCCGTCATCCAAGGCAGGCGGGGGGGGCCCCGCAGG
>NW_009635685.1:339-1402 GCF_000690535.1 Cariama cristata | reverse complement strand
ATATATATCTTGCCCCGTGCGGCGGGGGGGAGCGCGCAGGCGGGGTCGTGTCGGTCCCTCCTGGCCGGGCAGAGGAGGAGTGATCTGGTGTTGCAATTAATTCCTCCCTCACCAGTGCCAGAAATGCAGCTGCAGAGCGGTTTTTATGCGACTAATAACTCCCGTTAACGTACATCTGGCAGGAGCCGCACATCCTGGGCTCAGCCCATCTGGGAGACGCTTTTCCTCCCTCCATCTCCAATCCGGAGACTGAACACGAATCATCCTCTTGCGGCAGCCGCTCCTTCCTCAGACTTTAACCTGCCAACTCCTAACCTTCGCCCGAGGCTGCCTTTTTTTTTTCCCCCCTCAGACATGTTTTAAACCCATTTATTGAGTTTATGGAGGGGTTTTATCCCCCTCACAGCTCAGTGCAGAGAATCGAGATGTCCCCCTGCCTGGATTTATCTCAGTGAAACACTTTCCCTGCGCATCCTCCCCCGGCCACAAATCCCATCCTCGCCTGGAGCCGGTGCTTCCGCGGTGGCACCCGCTTCCCTTCCCCAGAGAGCGGAAAGATTTTTTTCCCCACCCGCTGCCCGTGCTGCCTGCCCTGCCTGCAGGTGGAAAGCCATCCGAATCCCTTCCTGCTCCGTAAGGGTTAAGGAGGAATTTCTCCAGCTTTGTTGCCTCTCTTGTTTAAAAGCGTCTGACTGCTTCGGCTTTGCCTGACATCTCTCCCCTGTGGTTTCCAGAGCAGTTTCATGTGTGCTTCGAACCGTGCCAATAACGGCCTTGCAACACTTGCCGGGAGTTTTTCCTCGGAGGGTGGATCCAGCCGGGTAGGTTGGAGGGCTGGCTTATTTTCATCCGTGAGCCGGATAGGAAACGACAGGCGTTTCCCCCCTTTTTCCACCTATTTTGCTGTTTTTTTCTCTTGTCGATAGCAGTCACGGATCTCAGAGAGCAAAGCCCCCCTCGCGCTGCTCCTCGCTGGGAGCCATCGAGTTTTCCCCTCGACGGAGATGTGAGGAGGTGGGGAGGCAGAGTCAGGGGTTGTTTTGGTGGCGGTGGCAAATACGTG
>NW_009635685.1:0-215 GCF_000690535.1 Cariama cristata | reverse complement strand
AGGGTCCCGCCGTGTCGCGTGGCTTCTCTGCACTAGGGTTTTGGGGAGATTTTATGCCTTTTTGGCCTTGCCCTGCGTGCTTTAACTGCTTCTCCCTGTTCCGTGCAGCAATGAAACATCCCGTGTGCACCCACCTTTGCAGGGCTCCCACAGCCCTGGGGGACGCCTGCCGAGCCCCCCCTGTTTGGGCAGGGGTGACCAGCACCACGTGGAGA
>NW_009635684.1:0-22878 GCF_000690535.1 Cariama cristata | reverse complement strand
AGGTCTCTTCCAACCTAAATGATTCTGTGTGATTCTGTGCCTAAAACCACGGTGGCTGTGCTGCGACTTACAATCCTTTGGCTCTCCTCAAGCCCCAGGCCCCGCACAGTGCTCCACAAGAGCAATAAGCATGGTGAAGCTTAGTGAGTAGCCCTACGCCAGCCAGTGAAACTTTTCTTGGAGGAAAGAGATGTTCAACAGAGTGGGTGAGAGGAAATCTCTAATGACAGACTGCACAGCCATCCCTGAATACCAATGAGACCCCCCCGTGATCTCACAAAGGGGCTCTGCTACCGACAGCGAAGCTGCTGCCTTCAGCAGCTGGACCATGCAGAAAGCAAATCTAGCCTCGGTACATGTGTAGTTCCAGGGGCACCAGAATGTATTCAGTCACAGGATGTCACATCTTACCCTGCAGGGCTCTCAGAGATCGGGAACCATTTACAGAATGAAAGATCTGTTCTAAGCAGTAAGGAGGAAAAACTTCTCTCAGAATACTTTTCTTTTTTTGTACTGCTTTGTAAGACAATGGATTGAGAGGTGAGCAACGAAACAAAGGGGAAAGAAGGTATCAGTAACTGACACAAGTTATTTCCACTCTTACCAAGACATGTCTGTCCATCAGGTCCTAGTGTCGTCCCCAGGGAACACGTGCAGTCACTGGTGTCCAGGCAGGAGCCCTGGCAATCCACCACATCACAGATGTCATAAAAATCTAGGGCATGACAAGAACATTGTCAGCACAAACCACTGAGCATGCAAAGAAAACACTGTATTTGTGCCATCAGCTTCACACCCTGCGTCTAGCCCATCAGTTACAGACCTAGCCCACATTAGGAAAGCTGTACCACTGAAGCTGATGAGAAACTATCTAATTTAATTACTGTAAGTCAGAGATGCAAATTTTGGCTTTGGTAACATGCCAAGACAAACCACAGGGCCCACAGGGAGCATTAAATCACTGAGGCCAGGTCAGCTACAGAAGCTTTCCGCTAGCTGAACAGCGGCTAGAATTCACGGAGGTGAAACTGTCTAATGGATCTCATACAGACAGGCCACCATCTGCACTGCATCGCTTGACACGCTTCTGGGTGAGAAAGCCAAAAACCAGTCACCACCTCTCTCAGGTATACGGATGCTCACAACCTCTCCTGCATCACGGGGACAAAGGGATTTCAGAGAAGCGATCTCAGCAGTTACTTACGCCCACAGTACGCATGGAAACAAACGCTAGGCTTGGTTAAGTGATAGACGTAATACCCGCCCGGACACGCCTTGACGTCAATCGTGGTATTCCAAAGGCAGCAGTTCCCATTGAAGCTGGCACAGGCTTGGCGTGGGACGATGCCATCCGACTCCCGCGGGTGGCTGCCATTCAGCCAAATAGGAGCGTGGGTGCCACAGTGGTTCTCCGGGATGCAGAAGGTAGGCATAGCATCGCCAGCCATGCCAGTGAAGCGATACCACTCCCCGTCAATTTGACTGTCGCATGTCGGCTGGCCGTGGGAACCGTTTATCTGATGATCTGTGTTCCTCCAGGGCTCATTCAGGCTGATGTAGGCAGAGCAGGGGTCCAGGGCTGAGACATGCCGCAAGAGACAAGAGAGAACATCTGGTAGATATCAAATGCAAAATAACTTCTTTATCTATTCCCGACTTAACAGAATCATTGTGATAGGTAGAGATCCCCAGGTAGAAACAGTGATACCAGCTAACTAATTGCCTTTTGGAAAATTCTGACAGCTCGGCTTAAATATCTTGGAAGAAAAAGTAAATGCTCTTATGATGAGCTCTTACGATATTACGCAACCATATGACTTGCCGTTTAGCTGCTGTAGAGCGTGATGGGGAAAAAGAAAAAAATGTAAGCAAATCTGAGGTCCAGGTAGTGATTTTGCCATAGGAAATACATCCTGGGAGCACTAGGTCTAGCCTAGGACATCCACCCTTTGTTCAAGTACTAACCGAGCATCTGCAAGCCCCTCCTGAAGTCACTGGCAACTCCCCCACATGCCTTGGAGAAAGGGATCAGACTTCAAACAGGTTATGCAGCCTCTCTCAAAATCCAGCCATAGCCAGTGTCAGCCCTCGCAGTTGAGTTGCCATAACCACAAGCCAGAGATCACCTCGCACAAAGCATCAGTTAAAATGTGAACCGCAGGATAGGCAACAGGAATGCTACATTTAAGGTCTACATAAAGAAAATATTCAATTTCAATTATTAGACTCCTATATAATCGTAAGCAATCTCTAAGCATAATTTATCAGCTCCTACTTATTTTAGGGTACAATTTTAAACTGCTAAATATAACAACTGCTCTCCCAGCTCACAACGAAGTTGATCTGTAGCCCAGCGGGCCATCTCTAACCAAGAGTGCATGCTTAGAGAGGTGAGGTAGGAGAAAGAGACCCTGCTCCATTTACCTGGGGTTTTGCTCTCCACTGTCTTTCCTATAGCTATGTCCAGTTATGCCAAGGTGAGCTGAAGGAGCTGTAACTCAAATGCATGCACTCTGTAAAATTCTGCAGCGGGGCAAGAGAGAGAGATGGCAGCCCCCTGTATTTAAAGATCCACTTAGACGTGCCCTGGTCTCCTTCAGAGACTTTGTCCCGCACTTCCCTCTCTGCCAAACACTAACCACCTCTAAAATTCACAGTATCTACTGTGGTTCTGTGTGATGCTGACACCTCTCTGCATCTGAAGCAGCTTCCCCATCTCTTTCTATTTACTTTTAAAATCTAGAGACCGTGAAGGTCTGAATCAGGACCTTCTGCAGAGCAAAATGTTCAACTTTTTACACAGTCATGTTCCTCACAAGTCTATAAACCCTCCTGATCTCCACAGGAGATCAGATGTTTATGAGGGCAAGATATAAACACAGGGACCTCCTGGTATGTGCCTGTCAGTTCATGAAGCACTCGAGGAGCGTGTCCCTTTTCAGAGGCCTTTCTGAACCTTCTGCAAACAATTAAAACATAGGAATACCATAGGGAGAAAAAAAAAATTAAGAATTGAAGAGTTTGTTATGTTTTCAGTCTTCTTCTAATTAACCCTGATTTGGCAGCTTCCTCACTAAAGTCCAAAGGTTTCATTTTCCTTCACATTTAATACCCAATTAAGCACTACTTACCCATGACTAGTTATTCCCTATTAAGCAAAATGAATGCTAATACTGTCTTGAGTAAGAAAAATTGATTACCGTTTCCTAGAATTAGGCTAATAAAACCAATCATTCTGACTAAATGCATCTCAGACTGGAATATACTTTCTGCACCCCATTTCTTTTTAAGTTCTAAAATTGTGCTCTCTGCTTTGTTTTGTTTAAACAATAGTGTGATGCAATTTGGGCAGGGGGGACATTATATTGTTTCTCTTAGAATGCTCTGGA
Organism: Cariama cristata; assembly: GCF_000690535.1. Taxonomy (NCBI): domain Eukaryota; kingdom Metazoa; phylum Chordata; class Aves; order Cariamiformes; family Cariamidae; genus Cariama; species Cariama cristata. The sequence goes on along the minus strand of NW_009635684.1, from coordinate 19,489 downwards.
TGCAGACAAACCTTCTTGGTTCATTATTTTGATTTGCATCACTGACTTGAAAGTGGGAAGTGCAAGTGCTTCAGAGAATGTACTTCAAGTCACCCTTATTCAGCTGCATCCTCTGTAAACATCTGTCCCACTGCCATGCTATCTTGTACCGTCTCACAAATATAACATCTCTCTCGACAAATATCCTTACACCTTCCTCAGCCACAGACACGTTTTCCTGGGCCTCAAATCCAGCATAAAAGGCAGGAGAAGCTGCCATAGTCATGAGAGTGCTGCAGAGCTGCAAGCTGGCACAGGGAGTGCAGATCTGGGTTACGAAGGAAATCTCTAGTGCCATAATTCATGAGATACGCAGAGGAGCGGATTCACTCCCACCACAACCAGCCTAGTTCTCTCCTGAGCAGCAGAGGGAGGAATGCAGCAGGAAATATCTGATGAGATTCACCAGGCAATCCCTCGTCAGCTCTCGATTTCACCTGCCTCTCCTTGTCCCCCCCTTACCCACAGACAGCAGCAGCACTGTTAAATCCCATCCTCCAAAAGCTCGCTTGACTTCTTGCGACAGGAAAAGATGGGCCCTGTCTTTTCTTTGCACACAGCTGAACAGAGCTTCCTCTGGGCTTCCCTCAGTGGAACTTACTTGGTTTCCACAGGATGATTTGGTATGGCCTTAGGGTGAGTCACTGACTAAGATTAAAAGGTTTTTGTGTTGTTAAAAGCCAAATGAGGCAAAGTGAGGAATGCCCTGTCAGCTTCCCAGCTGGGCAGCACCAAAAATACACACGCTCTCATTAGCTTTCATATAGTATAATGAACTTTATGAAATATCCTTTGTAGACAGACTCTGAACACACTCACCTAGGGAGATCATGTTGTCTCCTAAACATTCAGAAGATAATTTAAAGACAAAATTTACTGCAATGAACATGCAGCAGCTCAGAGGGAGCTGGAAGAAGGCATTTCAGGGGAATGGCGTAGCACACCCTCACATCTTTCACTTCTCTGAGAGCTTCGGGCAGGAGTGAAGGAGAGGCAAACAAGCAGAAAAAGCAGAAATTGCTCTTTCGAAAGCTGTAGACCCTCATGGCCACCCTTGGACTGCCAGCGCTGCCCCAAGCCAACCTCCCTGCAGACACAAAGCAATCTTTGGCAGCAGAGTTTACTGAAAACTAATTTGAGTTTTTAAGAAAAAAAACTCCACAAAAATACAGAAGCAACCAATCAACCTCTCATTTCTTCTCCCCAAACAATGAAAGCACGGGGGTTTTGCACAAGACGTATAACTGTCTCCAGCTCCCCCTGTTTTTCATTTTTCTTGGCTCCATTTTTTTCCTCCCCAACACTTCCTGCGTGGCCTGAGCAATTCAGCCTGACAAACATTAGCTATGAAGTAGAGCTTTTCAATTTGTAATCTTGACGATATCATTAGTTCTCTAGCTGACATGCTAGCATATATATTGGATGACAAATCAGGCTCCAGCAAGCATTCATAAACCCACCATTCTGCAGAGAGATTAATCCAGTGCGTATTGTGTAACTGGAGGTCTCTGCTCTGGCACAACTAAGCAATGAAATGAGCGGCACTGCATTATGACACTAAATTCAGTTAAGATTCATCAAAGAAGCAGGTGAAAAAGTAGCATAATGTCTACTCATAGAGTCTGTCCTCCAAAAGGAGAGTGCCTCGGCAGTAGAGATTCTCCCAATATGGGAGGCTTCACGCTCTGTGATAGAAAGATCTTTCCAGTTGGAAAGAATTTCACACCACTTTCAAAGAAAAAGGATATTTCTCACGTCTCCCAGTCTTTCACCTAAGAATACCAAGGCTCAGCATGACCCTTAAAGATGGCCCACAGAAATAAGCGGGAAGGCAATGCCTCCTTACTCACCCATCGAAGACACTGGCTGCAACTGGATGATGAAGCAGACACAGAAAAACAAGTACTGGAACATCCCACTCAGCCAAGGATCAGTTACCACTCCAGTAACAGAGGCCTGAAAGCCCTTGCACACACTGTGGCTCTTGCAGTCTTCCTCTCGGTGGAGCGTCTGACTCCAAGCTTTCTGAAGAGCAAGTGTAATCGCTCTCCTGGAAGTCTATCAGAGGAAGAAGCTGAAAGGATGTGGGGTACAGCTCCAGCCTTGACCTCCAGGGAGCAGCTCTGCCCCTTATTGACAACAGAGATGTACTTACTGATCAATCTTGTTTTTTGGACCCAGTCAGCTATTGTCTTCTGGCCCCGACTGCCCCACAGTGACACCCCCACTATCTTATCTGGAGAAGAATTCTAACCAGGGACACCCGGACATCCCGAAGGGATGGAAAAGAAGAACAGATGGGTGCTTGTTGTTATCTCTGCTCCTTCCACAAGTCATATGACTTCACGGCTCCCCACAGGCAGAAAACACCAGCTAGAGAGACTTAACTGCAGGAAATAGTGGCCAAAGGAGAAGAACTGATGCTTCCGAGCAAAGATTGCAGACAAGTGCTCGGAGCAGAGCTACAATGGGAACATCAGTCAAAGTGAAAGACTGGTGTCCCACAGGGAAATAAGCTGTTCCTATGCTACACAAAGACCCTTCCCACTGCTGGTCACACAACCTGACCGTTGCAATGAGATTATCAAACAAGGCAAATAAAGACATTTTTCTGCAGTAGTCTTATGATCTCTGTCTTTAAAACTCAAAACCAAGCCAACAATCAAGAAACCAAACGTTACTGAATTAACTTCCATGCAAAACTGGGTAACGAGAACCTCTGCCTTACCGATTCAAATCAAACTAGGTTGAGTTGCAGGCCATAACCATAAGTTCTGGCTATAGATGAGACGTAACACTCTGAAACCTGTTCTCCACTAAAGCAAACCATGCACCACGACTGGCAGCGAGAAATACTAAGGACAGCATGAATAAGCAGACAGGGATCTCTCTCAAGCCACTAGCTGTAGCTCTTATGATAGACAACAGATTTAAAGCTCTGTTTTCAACACGGATGTACACATACACATTGACAGGTCCTTCCCTGCTTATGAACAATGGTCGTACAGATCTTCTCCAGGAAATAATCTGCAGAGAGAAAGCTCTCCGTTAGCATAGAGTATGGCTAAGCCTACAGGAACTGCACAATCAAGCAAGTGGAGCCATTTCCCCATTTCCTTGCACCCTGCCATTTCCACAGCAGGCTGGCGTAAGGAGTAACGTCAAGGTTGATGTGCCAGTTTCAAATTCCAGTAAGAAAAAAACGGGTCCGTTATTTTCATACTGAGTTTGCATGAGACAAGGAATTGGGTATTTGCCTACTCTGCAGAGACTGTACGTGATAAAAAGTTCTCAATGGCCTCTCTCTGTCTGGGTGTTCCCCTGGCAGTGAAGTGCAATATGCTGCTCTGCTCCATCCTAGCAGAGGAGTCTTTTTCAGTGGTGAATGACTCTAGGGAACAACAAAAGCTGCTTTATAAATGACTGTCATTGCTTCCACCAAAAAAAAAAAAAAAATAATCAAATCTGTGGCAATATTGTGCTGACAGCGGTGCAGTACCAGAAGTTTTTTCAACAACAGGAAAGGAGAACAAATTCACTATGCAAAGCTAGCAAGGCAGATAACCCTCAAAAGGTGATTATGTGAATTCCCAGAAGAGAAACTAAAATTGAACAGAGAATAATACAAGCAGCCACAGGAAGTTATATTTTGCTATTTTCATTGAGAGGTTGATTCATACTTAAGATCCTGGGTAAATTAAACTGACAAGCTTGAATTGAATTTTCTGTTTGCATTAAAGGTGCGTATATTTCGCTGAACCATTTCATTACCAACTGCTTTTATTTTTGTAGGTGGTATATTAGGCCTGACACTAGTGATGTTTTGACAGTTATTTGTAAGTGATTGACAATTAATATAGGGAAAAGGACTGCCTCATAGCAGCTTTAAGCCTCAAAGGTGTCACCAACAGGCCCAAGTTCTCTAAAATGGATTAAAGCAGCAGATGTCCCAGCATTCCCAGAAATGACACTATCCCAAATCACCATAACATCTAGTTGAAGCATCAGTCTAAAGCTGGAGATGATTTAGTGCGCTGTCTCTGCATGTTCTTGGGATCCACAGAAAAGACAAAGACCATCTGAGTCTTCTGGAAGAAGCACCAGAGGCATCTTTTCTATCAGCACTTTCTCTTCGCTTTGCAAGTTATTTCAGGTGATATATATAGCTCTAGTTCCTCCAGAAATAATAATAGCCTGTATTAGAGTAGGCCACTGCAAATCTATGCCTCGGGGAGCTGGAGCAATTATTCCTGAGAGGGGAAGAGGGGGGAAAAAAAAAAACCCTAAACAGAAAACCGTCCTGCAAACCAGCCCTCTGGGAGAGAGGGTACAATTCTAATGAAGCACTCTAGACGCTGTAGGGCCTGCACTCTCTAGGCAGTTCTGGTAAATATATTGTTCCCAACCTCTGCCTCCCCACCCCAAAGACAAGTGAGTCTGACTTCACAAGAAGCAGAAAGAATCAAGATCAAGCTGGTATTTCTTAAAAGTAGTCACCAATATGGGTTAAAAGATATGAAGAGGGAAGGCAATATTAAAATAGAGGGCTGGGATTTTATTTTGGTACCCAACAGAGGGGATCTTCTAAATCTGCTGCTGTCTAAGCCTGGGTATGTCCATTCTTATGCAAGAAAGGATGCTAATTTTGCAGGCGGCAACAATGCTTCTTGCCCCTCTCAGAGATTTGGAGGGCTTTACCATCCTTACACAAAGCAAAAATTCTTCAAAGCATTAGCTAGACCGGAAAGCCTCATACTGTTTGTAACGGACTAATGAATAAAGACGCTTTGGTGTTTGCTGAAGCTGGCCTTGGCTTTGTCAGAGCCACCTCTCGAGACACACTGATGTTTGATGAACGCGAGATGTGTGAAGAACAGCTCTTGGTGCAGGATTAACTCCCACGCCTGCCGAGGAGGAGCAGGCGGAAGAGCTAATCAGCACTTCCTGCTGCCGAGAGAGAGGAGAACCCGACATGCACGACAGGATCCCTGTCTGCAATTGATTTGAGGATGTATGGTCACAATAAGCCTTGACAGGCTGCTGAGATGGATTGCACCGAAGTCAAGGACTTAGAGATAGGCCTTGTTGCTGTAAACAACTCGTCCCAGGACACAGCGCCAATGGGATCAGGGAGTGAACATGAGTTTGGTGAAGTGTGAGCAAACTCAATACAAGAAAAAGTAAAATCCCAAGACCGTATTAAAATCGGACAAGTACATAACTCCTAGTGAAGAGCAGCAGTTATTTCCTTTCCCTCAGTGCAGCCCTGTGATGCAGAACTTGGTATTTTGAGAGTGTTTTTCCACAGGTCCTACAGAACCCAGTGTATTTTCCATGATCCTCAGTTTCTAGATGGACCAATTAGGGCATAGACAGCATACCCACAATTGCTAAACTAGCCAGGGGCAGAAACAGGAGTAGGACCCACCTTGTACAAGTTTATAGAGTCACAATGACACAGCACAAAACCAGCTTCTCCCATACTTCAGGGCTTAGATACACTGCAAGTTTAATTTCCACTCCTGTGTTTTACTTTTCACCCCTTCAATATAAGTATAGAAAACAAACTTTTTTTTTTTAAAAGGGAATAATTGGAATCTCTTCAGATAGGTAGAAAAATACGGAAGATACAAAAATCTCCTTCCCGTGTGAAAATAAAGTCCTACAGTGTGGCACAGAGGAAAGCAGTTTGCATTTACAAAAACCACAGAGGAGATCAAAGAAATAGTTCTACTGGCTCAGAAAGACAGGGCAACTTAGCCAGCTTCACTTGACTGACATAGTGCCACAGCCTGACAGCCAACAGCAGCTTCAGAGCACCGTGCAAACCCTCTTAGGGCTGACGTGGAAGCGTAAGAACTTGCAGCAAGGCGATTATCATCGCTGCCTGCAGGTAGGAAGGGTTACAGGGGAAAAGAGAAAGGGTTTCTTTGCTCTTCAGAAAAAAGGAGCCACAAACACCTCCCCCCTGGAGAGGCTTGCAAGGTAGAGCCTCACGGGCATGGCAAAAAAGGAAGCTAATACATTTCTCCAGACAATTTTGAACTTGACATGTATTTATTTGAAAGCTCCCTCACAGCAAAAAAGGAAAGAAAGGTTAACCAAACAAATAACAAAATTGGTAGAAAAAGCAGCATCTGAGCACTGCAATGCACACTGCTGTTTATCCCTCATAGGGCCTTAAGAATGCAGTGTTATATCAAGATTCAGGCAGCACTGCCTGCTCTTAAAGTGCTGTCAGCAGGACAGGACCCTATTACCTGCCTGGCTCCTAGCATAAAATAGCTACTGCAAGAGAGTTTGTTGATGTTGATATACAACAATGGACATCAGGAGAGCAAACAAACATCACCCTTCCCTTCAGCATTAGCATTCAAGGGCAACAAAGGCAGAAACACTGAGATTTGAGTTTGAGGCTTGTGGCATGTCATCTGCCCCCAGCAGAGACCACGTGTGCGCTGGTGGTGCAGAGCGGAGTGAGACTGCAATCTTCCAGGGGTACAGACTAACAAGACACACCGGACACCCTGTATTTCAGCGTGCAATTTTAGACTCTTATTTTACTCCTTTCAACACGTCATCTCTCGAACAACATTAAAGCATGTGCAGGAACAATTTTGTCACAGCATTTTCTTGCTTTCAAAATAGGAATTGTGATGCTATATGGCAAAGCCTTCGGTTCTGCTAGATGCCAAAATGGGCAATTTCTTATGCAACTGATCCAAGCAATTTGTCTAGGGAGGGCAGCAGCTCATCTGTACACAGCAGCAGACAGAGTGCTGCTTGGAGGAAGAGGGTTCGTCAGCATTGCTGAACTAAATTTCAACAGTGATAAAAGGTAAGTCACAACAACTAACAGCTTCCAGCCCCTCCTCTCTGACTTTAAAAAAAGACAAGTGAGTTGGCTGTTTTAAAAACTGGCCAATCATGGATTTTTTTTTTTTCCTCTTTGAACAGTCAATGGACATGATAGAAACCTTCTGGCACAAAACGTCTCATCCTAACATCCCATAAAGTTAGGACAAAGTACAGTCCGCTGATTCCCAAATTTAATGAACGAACGATACGTCACCATGACAAATCAGACCACAGCCATTCAAGGGCCCAGAAAGAAAGTAACAGAAGCTTAATACTTCCGTTTTCCTCTGAAACAGCACTTGAATGCAATATAGAAATACACGGACACCACTTGGTACCTTTTAGGTTGCTGGGCATTACATGCTCACATATATTCTTATCCTGCAATCTGCCATATGTCTCCAGATTTTGTTAGCCTCCACATGGAGCTACTATGCCGGCCAAACAAAGGCAGATCTTTGTTAGACCAAAAATCTCTACCTCACCACCTCAACTGCTCCTGAGATCCCTGTGTTACGCAGCTAGGCATGGCAGCAAGATCTCCATCCGAGCTTCTTCAGGAAAGCTATTATCTGCATCACCACGGCCTCAGTGATGTAAGGTCAAGAAGAAACAACCTAAACAAAAAGAAATGGAGGAAACTCAGGAGACAGCTGCCACACATAAAATGTTCTCTTCTCAGCTGGGGAAAATAATGTTATTCAAGAGCACTGATTCAAAAATTGAATAGTTATTTATTGTTCCAGAAGTACATTGCTCTTTTATACATATTTCATAAATGATACAGGATTTTACACATGTTCTGGTTTTGTTTGTTTTGTTTTGTTTTTTAAGGACTTTTCTCCATGCTCCCTCCCTCATCCCAAACACACACCAAGGATTCAGCTACAGGATTGTGTTCACCTTTTTTTCCCTTTAAAACTCACCACACAAACAGATTAAAACAGATAAAAAAATAATCACACAATGTAATTAAATTGAAAGACAGAGGAAAAGGGGAAGGGAAAAAAAAACCCTAGAAACATGCACCCATTCGGTCCAACATGCCATTGAGTGAGAAGAGGCAGCAATCCCAGCTGTGTTTCCACATCTGCAAGGCACCTGGCATCTAGTTAATAGTGATTTGTTTTTTGTCTCTTTTTTTTTTTTAAACATGGCTCTCCAAAAATAACAGAAGCCTTTTTCCATGACACAGTGAGGAGTAGTAGTGAAACATCAAAAGAGCAGCTAGTCTTTCTGTATATAAAGCTTAGTGTCCTTCTCCCACCTTCATCCTGTCTCCACAGTATTTATCAGCAGGACGCTAAAACAGACTGACCTGCTTTGAATGAAGAGATGTTTTATCTGCTTAGAAATCAGCCAGCCTTGGCTAGAAGAGAGGGCAATGGGTTGACTTTCCTTCCTCTATTTCTTTTAGCTAAGAACAAGAGATGTCATTAGCCACTCCTAAGAAATTCTGACCTGTGGATGCAAAGTTCATTTAAAGCTACTTAATTAGGGGAAAGTGCTAGAGAACTAAAGTAGTTCTGTGTCTTGCACTGTGAAAGGCCCAGACTTTCAAAAAGCCTCTGGGCAAGGAAAATGCTTTGACCGTGTATGAGACCTTTTATCCCATTACACAAGCAGTCAAATATCAAGTTTAGTTATTCCATATTCCAAAACTTTTCATTTAAAAGGAGAAGTCATGATTCGGTCACAGTTTCAGAACCCTTTAAGCTTTCATAATTTCATAGTCCAGGTGGCTATCAGATTTGGGGCAGGAAGAAGGGAATTTCCCTCCTTTAAGACAGATTATAAATAACCTCTCATGCAATGCTGCCATTGATTTCTAGAAGGAGCTCAAGGGCATTGGGACGCAAAGTTTATATAGTTATTATGGAATAATCCAAAATATCAATTATCAAATGTCCAGAAGAAAACTCATTCCTTCTCTCACTTGGCTGCAACCAATCTGTGCTACAAATAAGCAAAGGAGAAAGTCAGTGGAGCACATGGGGTGGGCTGGGAAGGGGAAGCTCACGGTTTTCCAGTAGAAAGCAGTCTTGTAGTAACTTTATAAAAGAGACCAGGTCTGATCAGAAGTGTGCGTGTTAATGGCGGTGGAGTGCAAGTTCTGATCCCCAGCCATAGCTCCAGGTGGCTTGGATTCTTTGTTCTCTTTTTTTTTTCTCCTTTTTTTTTTTTTGAGAGAGAAAGAGAGATCTGAATCAGGTAAAGGAAAATTTAAAAAGCTAAGCAGGCTGCTGGTGTCTTATCAAGAGGCAGATCCTGCAAAGCTGGAAGAAGACACCCCTACACCCCAGCATGACATTCTTTTCATTACCCGCCCCCCAATCCTGTATTTGTACACAATTGCCATTCAGACAGTTTTTAAATGTGACTATTTGCCAAGCCCTTTTCAGAACTAACATTCCACAATGTCCCATCTTCAGATTTAAGAGATTTCCCTCCCCTACAGTCTTTTGTCTTGATTAAAGGTAAAAACCCTCCACCCGACACCACCTCCCAGCTTCCACCTGCAATGCTTTAATTAAAAAGGCAAGAGCTATGAACAGGTTTTTTGCCGGGGTTCAGAGCTTCTTTGCTGATCAGTCCTTCTCATCAATTTGCTGGATGGGCAGGTGAACCTGCAGTGGGTCTCGAAGCCTCTTAAGGTCCAATTCTGCCTAAAAGTAAAAGACACATTATAAAAAACAAGTTCCCAATACACCTTCCCCAATACCACTGCCCTTTACACAATGAAAAGCTTTTCCGCATTTCCTTATTTTTCCTGTCCAGAAGGGAAGCGTTCAAAAAGTAAAACAAAGTCACAGGTTCATATTTGGGAAAACCATTCTCAGCACTTAAAAGACATTTGGCTCTGTACGTCTCTAAACTTGTCTAGATGCAGCCACTTCAAACGAATATGGTAGGGAAGATTTGATCCCCATAAACTCACTGGAAGCTTTTTTTTTTTTAAAAAAAAAACCCTAAGCTGGATTAATGGGAATGGTTAATTATAGAAGAAAAGCTCCATGAAAATACAGGCAACCCATAGCTGTGAAAATAAATACCCACAGGGTATCCATGTTCAACATGGCATAAGAAAATCCAGAGGTCTTTCTGGGTTTTCTCATGACACCGGAAGAGCCTAGTCCTGACCTCCCTTACTCCTCGCACTGCTCCTTCTCCAGCACACGGGGAGAACACATCTTGTCCTGGATATCCTACACTGTCATTTCCAGAGCCTGGGAATAAACAGAGAATGATATGGAGCAGTGAAAAAGATTATGGTAGCTCTGCTTTTTCTGCTCATGACATCCTTCTGCAGAAAGGCTCTCAAAAACACAGGGAAAGATCTCTACTCGACTCCTTTGTTGTATAGATCTCACAATGTGGACAGTCTGCCAAAAGCATCTGTCTGCAGAATATGAAAAATCTGCCCCCACTGCCTCTAACAATACAGCTAAATTTTTTTGAATGTTTTTTTTTTTTTCCAGGACTGCAACCCAGTGCGCTGAAGTGCTATGTCAGGAAGACATGAACTGAATGGATGTAAGTCTCCGTTTCTCACTAAATCCAGCTGGTGTGTAGGAGCTGAGAAGAAAGGAAATCTTGAATTAGGCTCCTCTGAGGCAAGAAGTGCCTGAAGCAACTCAAGATTTGCCATCAGTTTCTAAAAGGCCCTTACAGATAGATATAGGCAACCGTTTCATGTTGATTTGCACATCCAGCAGTTCTATTCCTGGGCATATTGAAGCCAACTCAGTGATTGTACTGGGGCTCTGACAAGAAAATGGGCTGAAAACTTAAGATATATCCATTCCTGTTTGAGGTGCATCTATTAATAGCAGCTAAGAACTAGCAAGCAGTAATTTCTTTGCCTTATTTCTGGAAAAATTCTCGTTACCTGAGCAATTGCATCTTTGAGTCGATTGTATTTCTCTAGATCAAATCGTGTCTTTTTGGCTCCTTTATGGAAAAATAATAAGTACTGTCTGTCTCTGGCATCTGGATAAACATATTCCTAAGAAGTAAAAAGGAGAGAAGATAGGAATAAAGCCACAACAGGATGCAACGCAGGATACCATTAGCATAGTATGTATCAGGTGTGTTGTGGGACGATGACTAGTTTCTGTCAGTGAAGGCACAAGACCAGACCAGTGCAGTGGGGTGACCCCAGCCAGCAGCTAAGCCCCCACCCAGTCACCCCCCCGCAGACAGATGTGGGGGAAGAGAATCAAAAGGGCAAAAAATAATAAAAATTTAAGACTCAAGATAAAGACAATTTATTAAGTGAAGAAAAAAAGAACAAACTTAAGAGTGATGCAAAACCAATCACTCACCACCTCCCACCAACAGACCAATGCCCAGCCAGTCTCTGAGCAACAGCTACATTGGAGAAACTCCCCGCCAGTTTATTGCTGAACATGAAATATCTCTTTGGTCAGTTCAGGGCAGTTGTCCCGGCTGTGTCCCCTCACAATGCCTCACCCACCCCGAGTCTATTCCCAGGGGTGAGGTGGGGTGGAGGGGGTTGTATCAGGGAGGAACAAGAAACAGAGAAGGCCTTGATGCTGTGCAAGCATTGTTCTGCAATAGCAAAAATACTGGTGTGTCATCAAGACAGTTTTGGTCACACATCCAAAACACAGCACCATACCAGCAGCTACGAAGAACATTAACTCCATCCCAGCCAGACCCAGTACAGTCAGGCATTTGCTTCTCTACTAGTATGTTATGCTCCAGCTGTGAGTTACCATCACCCTCCTCCCATCCTGAAAGCGTGGATCCTTCCAAGCAGAGAGAACAAAAACTAACACATTTCAGGGTTCCAATACTGACAAGTTTGTGGGGAGAAAGGGAGAAAAAAAAGCTATAAATACCAGAAAAAAGCCTTTGTAAGATCAGCCTTGCTCTCTTTTTCTTAAGATCCTAAGCATGCAATGGCCAATTAAAGCAACAATAGTTGCTCCTGAGTTCATCTCTCAACCAAGCTATGCAAGCGAAAACAAGAACCCAATACCACAGCTTTTGCCAGGGATACCCTGCTGCAAAAAGTCACAGCTTTTTAGAGCATGCAGATAACTCAGAGCAGCAGAGTTGTTCACACCAAATCCCACATAGCCTCTGCAAAGCTAGAAGTTAGCTCTGCCTTGCACTGGAACATCACACAGCCTCTGTGTCTGGTATGGATCCAATGATCGGGGCTGTCAGGTGGAAAAAAGCTGCAAAGTCATGCATCCCTGAAACACTGAGATGTTAAGGTCTGGCAGAAGAGGTACTCATCAATACAGGTGACGATTAAAACATCAAATCGGAGTTCAAACATGGCAGAAGTGCCAACCGCACTTGGCAGAAACTATTGCAGCAGCCCCAAAAGGGGTACGCGTGCCCTCAGCCCCTGAAATGATGCAGCTGACGGACCTCTGGGACACCACACTGGAACACCTGCAGTCTCCATTCTGCTGGTCTTGTGACAGTAGAGACTTTGAGCCCTCCCTCCCTTATTATTTAGGTTATGATTTTAGATTATTAAGTTTAAATGGGAGTGATGAGACAAATCATGTACTAGAAAATTCACGCAGACTCTGTCACAACCACAAGGATCCACAGAAGGATCCTTCATCTGGATGGGAGGCCAGCTCCATGAAAAACTTAAACAGAAGCATTTCCAACAAGATCCCTGAACCTTGGTCTCTTTAAAAAGGCCAGCATCTCACGTCACAGAAGTGGGCTTCCTTGAAACTCAGAAGGCACCTCATGCACTTATAGTTTATTTGGGCTGATAAATCACAGCACTTGGCAGCCTCCAATGCAAGTCAACATGTGCGAGGCTGCACGCATGTGCGTGCAGAAACCATTATCTGTCAGCAGATGAACCTGTATAGCTAAAGCAGTCCATCACCAAATGTACATAAGCATTTATGGTAAGACAACCAGGAAATCAGCAATGACCACCACCAGAAAACCCCCAACCATACACACCACCATCCTGGACAGCACAAATTAAATCAAGCGGCATCTGGGTTCTGACGGGATAAGGAAGGGGCAAAGCTACTTCTAACAGGCATCATTTTGCTATTTTTCTAAGGAGCAGAGCTCAAAAAGTCTTCTACTGAAGTGTCAACGTCAGCACAACAAGTCCTACCTGGCGAGTCATTACGAAATAAGCATACATTGCCATGGCACTACCATAGGTGATGAAATAGGTGACTGGTTCCATAATGTCCCAAGAATACTCCCACCAGGTGAGGCGGGCCAGAATCCCAAACTGAGTGGCCATGTAGGCCAGGCCTCCCCACAACACCAAGGTTGTCCTCTTCTCTGCTGTCCTGCTGAGCTCCATCCTTACCTGCAGAAGACAGAAGCACACACCTTGTATTCTCAAAATAATTACGTTAATATCATTAAGAGATAATGTAAAAATAGCACCTTGTATTGATATTTATGTTAAGTGGTGTGAAACACATGATTTGAGTCCAGATTATGCGGACAAATCTAGACTTCTTTTCCATCAGTATCTTGCCATCATCCACATTTTACTGAGCATGCTCTGAATGCCTCGCAAAGATGTTTATTTCCTTATGTTCAGAGATGTTCTGTTGCACTAGCCCCAGTCTTTATTTACTAACAAGTTTGTTTCCAATTATATAAAGCAAGGAAACAAAATACTTCCACAGAAACCAGAAACAGACATGGTTTGGTATACCCTTAGCACATCTTCTGTTTCAGTGATCTTAAAATTATTTGAAGCATGGCAGAGATCTAATTAAAACCTTGAAATACATTAAGGCTGCATTTGGAGGATAACTAAGATACAATGAGAAACTTCTCACTTTTTCTAGTGGTGCTAGCTGCTCCTTCAATTCCTCTAGTCTCCCTATCAGCTCCTTCTCTTTGTTCAGCTGGTGCTCCTCAATGCACAAGGCAGTATACAACTGTTCACATCATTCAGCGTCGTTGCATTTTCATGGCTTAAGAGTTCTAGGGGAAAAAAAAAACAAAACACAAAACCAAACAACAGACTGCTTTATATGCATGTATCCATAGAACTTCTCATATACTCTTGAGAAACTGCTAGTAGTCTGCACGGGAAATGTATGAAACTATCTTTTCAAGACAGAAGCCTTTGGAAGAGCTCCAGCACTCTAAGACAATGCAATTTCTTCAAAAGAAAACCAGGCTATATTATTGGATATTCTGAAAAATTTGATAAGAACAAGGAAAGAGAGGCACATACTATTAAGCTTGCCAGATATCAACAGCTACTTCTGGTCCATATTTATATACGAGACTTAAGACAAATGAACAACTAAACTAATATGATCCATCACACCAGCTGCTAAGACACAGTCAGAATTCAGACTACAGACCATCAGCAACCGTAGTTATTGATGACAGTAACCAAACATCTTGGGATAGTAGTCCCAGAACATCCAGTCTTACGATAATTACTTTGAGTACCAATGCCAGGAATTTTTTCCCAACACTCTGTGGGCAACCCCCTGCTGTGCTGCCTACAGGGCAAAGAAATTTTCCCTCACAGTATTATTTAAATAGAGACAGTAACAGGGCCACTAGCTGAAACTGCCTTTATCCCTGTATTTCAACACAAAAAGGATTCCTAAAGGAAATCAATTTCTAAGAGAGTTGTGACTAGTGGTAATGTATTACACACTCCGTATGTGGAGAAAAAAAAAACAACCAAGTTTGAAATTAAAGGAAAAGAACCTCACATTACACCAATAAAGAAATAAATTTAAAAAAACCCACGTTTTTATAGCATCCTTGGGCTCGTACCTTCGGTTATCTTCTCAAAATATGATTTTACCAACGCATAAAAGCTATGGACAGCTTAAGTTTTAACACTAGCAGCTGAAGGGAAAGAAGCGACTGAGTCGTCTGTGCCAAGGCACACAAAGCACACCATATCCCCCTCCCAGCTAAAGGGCTCCTGTTCCCCCATGAAGAAAAAACCCCACATGTTCTGAAGTGACCACCAAAAAGTACTTAGTATTTAAGATCACAGTGTTCTGTAAATACACAGGGTGATTTTGTAAAAAAATGGAAAAGCAATAGCTGAAAAGTTTAACAACTAATCTCAGTGCCTATTTACAGGCACATTCATTTTAATACAAACTAACTATAGAAATCTCCCTGGCAAATGAATCAGAGGCAGCAATTTCATGTAACCTAGGTGATCCCTGAGCTCACCTACCAGTGCACAATGGGTATATCATACAAGCGAGCTAACCAAAAAACATACCGACTCACTAACACAGACTTTGCTCCTTCAAATGTTAGATAAGTGGGATGTATGGATTGCCTTACCTTGGGACAGCAATTTCTCCAGTGCAGAAATAGACACCATGTTTGCATTCTCATTCAGTTGTATTAAAAATTACAGACTCGACCAGTTAGGTTTGATACCATCACCTGCTCCAAGGGCTAACAGTTAGAAGAGATCCCTTTTTAAAATCCTCACTCCACCTCTCTGGCTTACAATGTCTTAGAGGTGTGTGAAACCACCACATTCAGGACACAGAGCAGTGGGGTGACAGAGCAGAGTGTAACATTTTTGTGTGTGTGATATCCAGCAATTTAGATACCCAGCCTTAATGGAGAATTTTCTGTTACAGCACTTTTAAGGAGACTGGAAAAAACTATCTCTAGGGGAGGTCAGTCTAACCCGAAGGTAGGGGAGAAACAGCATCTCACCCAACGCTGCACTTGCAATTCCAGAGTCTCCCACATACTAAGGACAAGCGGCTACACAAAGTTCCCCGAGTCAGAAATTTCTTTTTTACTTGGTATTCTTCTATTGTGAACAATAAAATGCTAGGATACATCTTATTATTTTCCTTGCAAAAAGGTCCTTGGAAGCTAACTACATCTACAGAGGAAGATGGCATATGTCAGTAGATGTTCTTAGAAGTCAGCCACCCAGGGCAGCGTCACAGACTCAAAAGGTATGGTCAGTCTCCTGATTTTTGATAGATCAACCTGCTTTAACATGTTGCCTTATTCAGGCTGGTCAAGATGGGAAAAGGAACATTAACAGTTCCCTTACAGCTTTCGCCTTATGCATGATTTTGTTCATTATCTACCGCTTGAAGAGAAGCATAAGAGAAGGCAGCCCAAACACCAGGGAAAACATTCAGAGAAATAGGGGAAGGCATTTTCACTGTCTAACCTCAACTGGACATGCAAGTCAAGTTATAAATCCTTCCTAATTTGTTTGCCGAGCTACAGGGCTAAAAATTCTTTTTAGAAAATTACTGCTTGCAAACTTCACATTATGCCTGCGACAATAACAGAACAGTAAGGCAGACAAAAATCCCCCACTATCCTTGAGCCAAGCAACTAGCAGACCAACACTTCCCAAACCCATTCCTTTTAAGTCTTCAGAGGTAAGCACAGACATCCAAAAACCTGGTGCTTTATGAAGCCTATAAAGTTGCCTAGGAGAAAGAGTAGACAGTCAATGAAAATATCAAGTTCCTGCCCCCGCCAGTAATTCTGGAGTGTCTCGAAAGCTTCTTGTAAGTTTTCACATCTTGAGAATTACACAAGTGTCCAAAGTCCATTAGTTAAAAGTATTTTCTTATTGATTCAAAATAGGTTGGTTTCTCTTCCTATTTGACTCTTAACAACGTAACCTTGTAAGAGCGCGGTTTTATTTACTTCACTGTTTGATAGCTAACAAGGTTTCAAGGTTCATTTGCAATATTCAAAGTGCCACAATTAAAAGGAAACAATGTTAACTGTGAGGTGAGGGAATGATTTATTCTTCCAAATTAGATCATGTAAGTTTCAATCTAATTCCCATTTTGTATTGTACTCCTTCAGAATGAGTTAAATTAAATTGCTTTTCAGGAGTTAGGAAAAAAAAAATCAGAAAAACTTTAGAAATTAAAAGAAATTACATTTCTTCATTTATTCCTCTTATGGTGGGTACTGGCTTTGAGCAGAATGAATATTTGCTTTTCATTACTGACTACTCCGATTACTTAGATAACACTAAATTAGACTCCAAGGGCAGGATTAGAAACTGCAAGGTTTCCTTCAGAAATAACACTTCGTGTTCCTGAACAAGTTAATAAAGCATGCTGCAACTAAATAGGGAACTGAATACTGAAATTTCTTTCTGATGGTTACCGGAATGAGGCTCGTTTACCTCTCTTTGGTGGTCTAACATGATATGTGACATCATTAATGATCAGTTTGAAGTCATCCAGTAGAAGCAAATCTATGCCTGTGGAGGAGGCGACACGTGTGCCATCTGTAAGGCAAACATAGACGACTCGTGAAACAGTAGAAACAAAGTACCTAAACTTGCTGTGGCTAAGGTGTAATGCCATCCCAAATCCAGTTGGACTTCTACATTTTCGTGCAGATTCTCTCAGTCAAGATGGATATAAATACTGGCGGACCTCACATGGCAAATACTAGCAGAGCTATGTACGCAGTTGCTTTTCTACATATGTGATACTTGGGATCATCTTATAAAAAGCAGTTCCCTTCATCCCACAATTTAGTACATCCCACAAACAGTACAATCCACTTAAGTGACCTTCATCTCTCCCCACTGGCATCAGAAATTATTTCAGTCTCTGGTATGGGACAGTTTTGACATCATTAACCTCCCAGGCCAGGACTTTTAAGGAAACACCTGCTTTGACAGCAGTTTCCTAAGATATCTCAGCAATGGTTCAGAGCTTTGGTGGCTAGCAGACATGTAGCAATTGAGCAGAACAGTGAACTAAGACGTTAAGTGCAACATGACTGAGTTTACATAGTTAAGCAAGATACTGTTTCCCTTGTACCACCTTTCACACCCAATTCCTTACAAATTGGGTAGAACCCCTACAAAGGTTGCATAGCTTACATCTTTCCTACTAAAGAGTAAGAAACTCACCAAAACCACTTCCATTAGGACTAATGTCTATAAGCTAAGCATTAGGAATGTTTTCCTCCTCCTTCACTCTACAGTCAGATTTCCTTGGCAGACTTGACTACACAGGGATAGCTAACAATATTCTTACTCTGGGAATGGCATTTCTACCTTTTACTTTTTCAGGAATGTCGAAGAACTCGCACCATAGCAAATGTTTACTTAAAAAGCAAAAGGCTGGATGAAAATACTCCGCAGAAGCAAGTAAATCGATTAGTCTGTAAACAATGGTACCTGCTGAGTAGATTGCAACCCGATCAATTCCTCGGTCCTCTGCTTGCAGCTGTTGTAAGAACACACCAACAGAGTCTGAGATAGGTTTAAGCGTGAACTGGCAACGTTCACGCCGGGATGGAAGATTCACAGAGATCACAGGTAACCCGTTTTGGTAAACCACCGTCACTTCTACAAAGAAGACAAAAAACCCACAAGTTTATCATCAAAATTAACAGATCTTCTCATAATAGTTCTCTATTTGTCCCATGGAGAAAGAAGCAAACGTGGTTACGGGCTAAAACATAAGACAGACTAAAATTTTGGTTTGTCTTTTATCAATAGATGTGTCCATCAAAGAAATACTGAGGGATGTCAGAGGTTTTCACTGCCATTAACATGGCAGTACCTGTTAAACTTTCTGTGCTTTGTGGAAGAGATACTTACTCTAAGCACAATCACATTTATGCTAAAGGCAACAAGATATCCAAAAGCCACAACATTGCAGCACAGTACATCTAGGTTAGTTGTTGAGAACCAAAGTGTTTTGGACTATGGAAGACAAAACACCGTGCCATTTATCAGGATTTATAGCCCAGAAGACAAAGGCAGACTGTGTATATTAGGAAACATCAAGGAAGGACCTACTTCAAACGTTTTTATTCTTGTTTAGTTATGGTTTCCTCCTCTTTGTCCTGAGGCAACAAATATTTAAGACAGCAGTCAGGAGGATGAGGTTGTAGAACAGCACTCTGAGTTTAAGCTTCAAGGTCATTTCATCTAAAATTCATGGGATCAATACACTTTGTACTTCAGAAGATAGCCATTACTCCTTAGGTGTAGATAAAACAACATTTTCCATTTCTTTAGCGCTGTCAGAAGCTTTTTCAAGAGTATTCTTAAGGATTTCAGTGCACCTGTCTAAAATTTATGGTAGAGACCTTTATGAACTGCAAGCTAGTTATTATTTTACTGCCAGAAAGACAGCCCCTTCTGTGTGCTTCGAGATATCCTAACATAGAAAAGAGAAATTAAAAGTTCATATTCCCTAAGCCCTCTACTGAGTCACAGTCAAAACTTTCCCCAAGTGCAGTAATTGCTAAAATATAGCAGCACACCTAAAAATGATTCACTTTGGACCGCTACTTATTTTTCTTATGTAAAAACGTAAGGTCTTTTTTATTGCAAAGAGCATTTGCCATGTCTCAAGGCTTGTGCAGTCACACCCACCCACGCTGCATCTGGCCTAGTATTCCCACCTGTTGCAGCTTTGGCCAACTACGTGAACCACACCGTCTACTTAAACTCATCTAACTCACATATTGACATGCCACGTCAATTTAAGCAGCTAACATCAAAACTAGCTGGTCAAAGAAATCAACACAAGTAGAAATAGAAGCAAACAATGTAATTTTAACTACTGAAGGAAACTATTTCTCAGCA
>NW_009635683.1:0-9866 GCF_000690535.1 Cariama cristata | reverse complement strand
GAGCCCTGGGGAACCCCACTAGTGACTGGTCGCCAAGTGGATTTAGCCCCATTGACCACAACTCTCGGGGCCCAGCCATCCAGCCCGTTTTTTACCCATCACAGAGTCCACCTGTCTAAGCTGCAAGCAGCCAATTTATTTAGGAGGATGCTGGGGGAGACTGTGTCAAAGGCTTTACTGAAGTCTGGGTAGACAACATCCACAGCCTTTCCCTCGTCTACTAAACAGGTCACTTTTTGTCATAAAAGGAAAACAGATTGGTCAAGCATGATCTTCCTTTCATAAATCCTCGAAGGAGTGCCTGGCCAGATGTGAATACAACGATCTTCCCAAATCAACAATTTCAGGATAAATTAAGAGATTTGTCTTGAGGTGTCTTTGATCTCTCCAATGGTAAAGAGCGACTCTGAGGCACAGAGGAGGGCAACCAGCGTGATGGAAGGTGCAGCCTTGGACCATGGCTGTGGTCTAGCATCAAGCACTAAGGATACAGGGACCATCTCAGACAACATCCAAGAAAGGCTTCAGTGGCAGCTAAAGGAAAGAAACATGTTGAGCTCCCAATAAGGCTTCCTATTCAGGGCAAGGAAGAGATGGCAGTTTTATTTATACCTAGTTTGGAAGGAAATTTTTGCAACGGTGAATGTGGCTCTCTGAATTACAGTCCTTTGCTGTTCTCAGCCACACGTCTTGCAGAACAGCCCCCAGGGCATGGAGATACTAAAGGTGTTGTCTTCTCAGGTTTTAAAATAAGCCAGAGAAACGCCTTTATAAGGGAACAAACCCACTGCAACATATATAAGGGGAAAGACACAATGTTTTCCAACAGAAAGGGATGCGTCCTTGGCTTTTTGCTTGCTGATGCCAAGCAGGTCAGGGCCTGGAGCGCCCAGCCCACAATGAGATGGGAGGTGACTCCTGCTGCAAACAGGAGGTGGACTAGGGACCCCAAGAGGTCCAGCACTGGGGTGATACCATGATGCTATGAAAGAGAAGGCTTCATGCATGATTCTGGTCCAAATCTTGAATAATCTAGAATGAACTGTTTGATCCTTGGATATTTTGCAGCGATATAAGCAATACTGCCCAGACTTCAGCACATGGCCTGAAGCAATGTATCTTCGCAGAGATACTAATGATACTTTTGCAAATGTCGTATCAGGAATACTCTGTGATAACAGCCGCTCAAGAAGAACTTGCTGCAAATTTAAGCTTGTGACATAGTGGATTTGGGATGGAGAAGGTTAGCAGGGACAGTGTCCCTGGTCTCAGTTACAGCCCCGAGGCTGTTCCTTCCCTTGCCTTTGCGTCTGGTTGCTCTTGCCCTAAGAAATATCACTATTTCTAGAGCTCCGTAAAAGAAGACATGCAGTTGTTAATCTAGGCTGTCCCTGGGACTGGGCACAACCCTGTAACAGCAGGGCCAAGGCTCCAGCCAGAGTTTTGTCACATTAGCCAGAAGAGCCGTGCATTTTCACCCCGGGCTTTAGACACTGGTCTTAGTGCAAGGATGCGTGGACTTCATCAAGCTCCATCGACAAGAGCAGGAAGCTGAGCAAGAGCAAAGGGCAGCCTGTGTTCCTCCCGCTGCAAGTTCGAGGCAAAGATTGGCAGCTCAGGGCCAGTCTTACAGGAGGCAAACCCACCTTTTCTCCCCTTGACTTGGGGAGAAGGAGAAGGGTTCAGCAAATCAGAGGCAGGATTTGGCCCACTGATGTTTTTGCGTATAGTAGGTAGCGAGTCTTAGGTGGAGAAAAATGTTCTTTAATCAGCATCTTTTACTTTATTGCAATTAACTGTTATGCTAATACAGTCTTACTGATTAAAGGCCCTAAGCTTCTCTCTAATAGTCCTGAATTACTGCTAGGATAATGAGATTTCCATTTCTAAATGTCCTATGCGTGCCATCCAAATCACATTTGTATTCATGTACATACCCAGTATGAATTATTCTCACAACATTTACATCAAACATCCTTCCTGCATCAAAAATACCACACCACACTCAGTTAAAAACAGCTTTCCCATATTTCAGCGCTCAGCTTAATACTATTATTATTAGCCCTCCACTCTTACCGCTGTATACTTAAGTGGATTTCAAAGGACGTTTGCAACATTTGGTGTACAAGGCTGAGCTCTGAGGGACGTGGGACAGTGGGTGACGCCGGACGAGCTACTCACTGGTGCTTATTCATCGTGCCTAATATACCCTTACTGCACCAAGGGTGCATGTACAGTGGTGATATCACACCAAGTGACGGTGAAGCACAGAAATCAAAGTACTGCTGCAGAGATAATTGCTTCTAGCCAGTGATGGAGGCGCGACTGAAGTGTGTCACAACAGCAATGTCGCCGTAAAAGCAAGTGCAGCAAAGGAAATGATCTCCAGGAGGTCTGACAGCGAAGCTGCCGAACTTGCAGTGGCGTTTGGTACAGCAGCGGGACAGTCCTCGGCTCCAAATCTGTCCCCCCACCAGCGGTGCAGCACTGATGTACACAGCCTGCTAACAAGAGGCATTTAAGCCGCTCACAGCTTGTTTTAGCATGGGGCTGATATGTCGACCTGAGCTTCGGATGACCTCTCATGATGCCATCACCATGATCTGCATTTTTATCCAAAAACTCAGTGTAGCCTCTCACTTTGCCAGCTGCCAGGTTACCTGGGTGTCGCAGCATCTTTCAGGAGCAAGCCCATGCCTTGGCTGACTCGAGGGGCTTCAGGTTTAATTTTGTTCCAGCTGTCTCATTCCAAATCAAGAGTAAAAATGTTTTGCTATGGTTAAATGTTTAAAAGATAGTGGCCTTTATTAATGAAATTGAAGTCTTTTCTAGCCGTAAGTTACCATAAAATTGGATCTGAGCTGATGTAATTTCAAGGAAACATAATATGCTGTGATCTCAGATACCAGCAAGAGGCCAAACATGTTACATATCCTCTTTTATGGTCTTCACAATATTAGTCCAATTTGCAGAACAAACACATTCAGCCCTCAGCCCTTGTGCCGTGACCCGTGAATAATACTGCTAATAGGATTGACACGTCTGACCGGCACTCTGGGACAAAACTCCTGTTGAATTTGATAGGAGCTGCTCCATTTCCCACATTTTTCCCGCAAAACCTCTGCCATCATCTCCTCTGAAAGGCACTCGCAGCCCAAGCGAGGGAGGTCCGAGCTGCAATAATATCTGAACCTAAAGGACAAATGTGCTTTGAGGTTGCCTCTTCTTTCTTTAGCAGAGGCTTAAACAATATTTTTTTACACTGATGAATTTTGTAGCCACCCCGAAGAGGTTAGGCTCTCTTCCACACTTGGCAGTAGTGTGGAGGTTATATGATTCTGGGTTTTATATGGTTTAAACTATTTTCCAGTCCTACTCCAGTAATGTAGTACCACTACTACTAATTAGTACTACTAATGTAGTACCACTTGGATTTTGGTTTTAAACCTTTAAGTTACCAAAATTTGCCATCAAAATGAAAACCTTAGCATCAGCTTCTCTCCTCACTTCCTCACTTCTCTCTTGCCTAAGGCAGCATCAGATTATTGTGTCTAGAGGCTGTTACAGTGAAAACTGTATTAGCACCGAGGCTGGAATAATGTTTGATGCTCTTCCTCACATGCAGAACCTGGTGCCCTATAGATTTCTCTGATTTTATACATTTACCAAGTCGGTAAGAGGACCTCTGTCTCTTTTATGAGAGGACCTGGTGTTTCCCTGAAAGGGATGAGGGGATCTGGACAGAAATGTACTCTGTTTTAAACATGTCCTTAATTTCCCTGGCCTGCTGCATGACAGCAGCGGTGCTGGGAAAGGAGCTCTGGAGATCTCCAGTCCAGGGCAAGACTAATGCCCACACTCAATCAGAACATTCATAATATCTTTTGTAGTATTATTATTATTAGCGTAAAAGGAGGCTTGATTTGTAGACCTTATTCTAATTTGAGGAATAGAGCTCGCATGGTGACACAGGACACAAATTACTTAGGGGCTTTAGGCAGCGAGTTGAACATTAAAAAGAAATGCTAACTACTAAACCCACTTAGTACAGGTTCATGCTGACATTAGTCCTGTTATCAGAGCTGCATTCACTAGGAACAAGAATTAGTTTTTAAAATACAGGCTTTTTTTCTTCCTTTAGGCTGGCTTGGAAGGCAAGTACTGCCCCTACAGGGAAAACTGGGAAAATCCAGTTTAAGAAAGAAACTTGTGCCCTCCCTAGGTGCCAGCACCACAGGAAGACAAAATCCCCAAACCATTTGGAAACTGAAGTTCCCAAAATCATGTGAGGCGAAGGATAAATACAGGGTGCGACCAGAAAAAGCCTCCAGCTTTGAAAGCTGGGAGTTAATCGAGGCTCCCCAAGTCACTGCAAAGACACAGCTGTGCTACTGCCCCTGTGAAATCCCACCTCAGTGCTGCTGATTTTGCAGAGCAAGGTTTTCTTCTTCTTCTAACTCCTGCCCACAACCTGGTTGAGGTAACTAAGTTTTAATCATGCTGTAATTAACGCCTCTTAGGCTGCTATAGAGCCCTGTGCTGCTGGACCTGCCCAAACATGCAGGCACCGTCTGCAAGGAGAAGGATGAGATGGTGCTGGCTTGGAGCGCGTCGGCTCTAGTCCAGGCTCAGCTGAGCCCTGCTAGTGTGTGTGCATGGAAAAACACGATTTACCCTTTTGGGGATAAGCACACGTTTCACAAGGGAAGAGGCAAGCAGGGACGCGCAACACAGCAACGATTCAAATCCACTTTTATGTTCATTTATTTACAGTTCATGTTAGGGGTCTTGGAAAAAAACAGCTTTTTGAACGAGCAGCACTAGTATGGTGGGAAAAATCAAGGGCTGCAGCGTGTGAGGTGCAGTTTCGGTAAGAGTTTCAAAGCAAATCGGATCAAAACTCCTACCACAGCCTGCAAGAGCACAGAGATAACGGCCCTGTTGAGCTGCTGTTGTAACGCTGCTGTATCCGTCTCCTGGTAATGCTTGCTACCCTCTGGCACGGAGAGGGTAGCACGGTGCCCTCCATTAGCCGAGATCCTCCTTTTCGACTCAGCAAGAGGGATGAAAAGCGCATGCCAGCACCGGCATTAAAATCCTCCTGATGAAAAGCACAGATAAAACCATTTGCTCCATACACTGGCACTGGGAACCGTTCAGGTAAGGAGCGACACAGAATGTGGGAAAGTCTTGCGGGTTTCGACAAGCCTTGTTGGGAGCGGGCGCTCACTCCTTGAAAGAGGAGGCAGCACAGAGCGTCGGAGCCAAAGGCGATGGAGAAAAGGGGGTGAGGGATATGAAAAGCCTAGGAGCCGCCATTTTCCAGAAACACACCGCTGCCTGAAAGGAAAATGTCTCTTTTCCCTAAGAAGAGCAGCAAACCCTGTTAGCAGCGATGGAAATAGGGAGGAGAGTAACCTCCTGTGGTTGCCATGTGCTGCGGCATTGGGGTCCCCTTGGTATAGTGAGAAGCGTGTCGCTGGGTGAAGAGGCCAGGAGCAGCAATATCTGCGGTGGGGGACATGGTACTATCGGCTCCGTCTTGCTCCCAGCCCCACGGCTACTCATTGTCTCCCACCCGTGTCTGTGTGGCAGCAAGTCTGAGCCGCAGCTTTTATTCCCCGGCCATTTTTATGGGATTCCCTCTCACGTCTTTCATTATTTGATGGGAGATGCCTAGCATGGCGCTAAAGGAAATGTACAGATCCACTGAAGTGACAAAATGGTGGTGCCATGGGCTCTCCTACTTCTGGTCCTAAAGCCCATGGACACGTCCAGTCCCCAGGACCCTGGGGACAGCAGTGGCCCGGCCCGGCCCAACCGGGACACTCCGCTTGCATGTGGGATGCTCCGGGCAAGTCACTGACAGCCCTGAACCGAGCAAAGCCGGCCTCTGGAAAACCCCATGGGTCCTCTCTTGGTAACTGCTGGCTTGTTCTCTCCCTTGAATTGCCTTTTCTTCCTTCTTATCTGTCTTTCACGCTTCTTTTTAATTTTTCTTTCTTCTATTTAAATGGGGAAATGGTTCTTATTGCCCTGCCTCTGTTAAGCGTTTCTGGTTTTATTTCAAATTTTGATGCATTTTCCCCTAAAGACACATGCTGTTTTAATCAGGAGCAATCAGCCATGAAAACCAGATTAATTAAAGAAATGAGTTTACGTATTTTTCTAATTATCTGAAACGAACAGGAGGAAAACTCTACAATCTTGCATTTATAATGCTGTTTGTCTGCAACAGATCACTGGATAATATCGCTGATCTGAGAAGATGACGCCATCTCACCATTAATCACTTGCTTGAATAATAAAATAGCCGAATCAGTATCTACTGCATGCTTTGGAAGTAGATATTTTGGTCTCTTTTACCATTTCTATTGCAGTTAAGAGCCCTGCTCTGCAGTTTCTTAAAACCATGGCATGTGAATGCAGTGTGCCCTTTGCTTGACTCCATTCACGATGCATTTAATTCTTATTTTTCGCTCTGCTGACGCTACTGTTGTCCTTAACACCACTTGCCACCATCAGGGGACAGGGACAAAGGCCTGTGGGATTGTGATGCGCTGTACAAATTTTGGAGCAATGACCGCTCCTGCCCTTTCTATTTCGAAGGCTTTTAAAAACATCATGGTTGGTGCAACTCCATCTAATTTCAGGGTTAGCGTAAAGTCACTAAATAAATGATGTCACGTGATGTCAAAATGATACCAAAATGATATCACAAAGGCGCTGAGTCGATGATGCCATTTAATGTTAAATGGCATGATGGATAAAGCCACTAAATAAATGATGCAACCTACATAAATCCTGCAAATTCTACATAAATGATGCCACCCGATGTGATGTCATAAATACCATCCGTGAGTAAACAATGTCATATGGTACCAAGTGATGTTGTAAATGAAGTGACTGGGTAAATGGTCATTGCTGTGCTGAAAGAGGTACCTATGGTTGAGTGTGGTAAGATGCAGGTTACTGAAATTTTATTTAAGTTAGTTTAATATCAGTTCATTAGTAAAGTATTAGTGTGATAATAGTAAATGTATTACATCTACATAAAAATATCTCTTCAAATTGAATATCATTAATTTATTTGTTATTGATCAGTGCCTCATGATTATTAACGATCGCGATCTATTAGAATTTTACTGTTGATTCATTCACCTGTACAGTGATTTTGATAAAGCAATTTAATCAAAGCGCCAGCAGGAGAAACCCCCACCTGAGCGGAGCCATGGCTTGTTCTCTCCCACTCCCGCAAGGGCGCCTCCATCCCGCAGGGAGCCCCCCAAAATGATGTTATCCAGTGCCAGCACACTCTCTCAGCATCTTCCCCACCCTCGGTGCTTGGGGACTAGTTGTAGCCCGGCAGGAAAGGTAGTTTTCAGGAACACAAGGGGCTCAGCAGGATTAAGCCCAGGCAGGAGCCCGGGACAGCTATTTCTAAGCCTCTTGGATGGTCCTTTGTCATTCCTAACAAACAGGGAGGTCAGGCTCCCCAGGAATCAATTTGCACAGCTTTCAGGTTCATATTATTTGTCAGAAAATGCCCATTCTAAGGGAACAACCCCGGAAAGGGGGAATTTATTATACGATTACCCTAGGGGAATTGTCAGCAACATTAATCCTATTATAGCATTAGTAGGATGGGGTCACAAGAAATGATAGTCAGGGAAAAAACAGCGCCCTGCCAAAAAGTAGGAACCTCTGTTAGGAACGTCCCTGTCTTGATAGCATCACACAAGGGGAGCAAATAGAAAGATACAACATGACGGGGATTGTCAAGTCCCCCATAGGCTCCACTGCCCCAAGGAGGACGCACCAGGACTCCCAACAAGCTTTTTCATCCCTGGTGTGGCTGGTTGGCTGCTTGGCACTTGCAGCAGTGGTGAAGCCTGGCATTGCTTCCTGCAAGTCCCCTCCACCTTCGCCATCAGCTTTCCTGTTTTCCAAGGAGAAATGATGCAGGGAGTGGTAAGCTAGCCTAATTCCCTATTCCTAAACCTTCCTGGCGCAACCATGCTCATGCAAGCCAGCCTTGCAAAGCTTTGGTACGAATCAGATTTTAAGCCTGCTCAATTTGGGAAAAAACAGAACGGAACAGCGGTATTAAATCTACTCACAAATAAATCCCTCCTCAGGGAAGAGAGAATTGAAGCAGTCGACGCCTGGGTTGTCTTCAGTGACAAACCCTCAAAAAAGATGAAGCAACTGAATTAAAAAAAAAGGTCGTGGCAACAAGAATGGGGGGGAGGAAGGGACCTGCCTGGAAGGAGGCAAGAGGAGTCATTTGCAAGCTGCGCCGGTGATACACATGGGGTTTGGCCTCTCTGAAAACTCCTGTTTAAGGCAGTATTTTGTTATCTCAGAGGGTTTACAAGGTTGCTTTCATGCTCTGTGGAAGAAGATCAAGGAGTTCTGGCTCAGCTCTGGAGGACTCTGGTCCTGTCTATTCACCTGGAGAAAAACTCAGTTGCCTGCATGACTAGCTCGGCATTGCCAAAAAGTTGGGTGATCCAACATGGCACCTGCATTTCTCACTCATTGCCATGATGACTTCTAGGAGATGTCTAGCAAAAGAGCGGTAAAACAGCGGTCAAGACAATGCTCAGACTCTGGTTTCCTATTCAGGTGAAAAAGATGCATTTGTATTTAGCCCATGAGTGCTGCACACAGATAACCAGGTAAAAAAATGGATTGCAAAATATTTGCCTGGGAGAAAAGCCCTGTGAAGTCTCATGCTGGATTTCCCCAGTACCCTTCTCCTAAGCCATCCTCTTCCATCGGTGTTTCCCCTCCTAACTACTAAGCGGTTCGCACAGGGCAAAAGCTGTTGCCTGGACCCCAAGGTCAAACAAAACTTGTCTGCAATCACTCATTGATTAGGATAAGTCATGAGTGGTTTTTTAGATTTCTAGATGTTTACATGCCAAGATCAGCAAAAATTGTCTCTTGCTTGATGTTACTGTGATATACC
This sequence comes from Cariama cristata, assembly GCF_000690535.1. Classification (NCBI taxonomy): domain Eukaryota; kingdom Metazoa; phylum Chordata; class Aves; order Cariamiformes; family Cariamidae; genus Cariama; species Cariama cristata. The sequence continues at coordinate 892 of NW_009635683.1, read as the reverse complement.
AGCACACCCAGTTCCTTCCATGTGTGTTTTCATCCTCCTACTGCCTGGGAGAGGGGTAGCTGGATGCAGGTGCGGCTTTGGTATCTCTACGATCTGCTGGCTAGCAACCACCTTGGAGAGATAACACATGCTTGAAATACAGGAATAGTTTTAATCAGACCTTGCAGATCTTCCCACGCTAGGGAACAGACCTGCAGGAAACCAGGCTCAGCGCACGTGGGTATCCCCATTGCCTCTGTGGGCACTGCAAAGTGCCTTTGACCTTTTTGGATAGAAAAAACCCCAACTTTTTTGTATTAACAAGGCATAATTTGTGAAGTGCAAGGTTTGAAATGGGATGTGAGGCTTTAGTGTTCATGAAACTAAATTTTATCCTCTTTCTACCTGGAAAAGATGACATGCAGAGGCCTCTCCCAAGCTAAATTGTCCTCTGACTTTAACTTAATTAACAACAGCTGACTTCTCACATCTCCAGAGCTCTTGATGTTACGACAACAAAGGTGTGCAGAAGCCCAACAGCCAGGAAGAACTCCTGGAAATAAAAGCAGACATCAGAGTTTTCTCTAACACCGCATCCTCTGCTCTTGCGGTTCTCAGCACAGGACGCACTCGCCCCAGCCCTCCATCCCATTTTCCCTGCAGAAAGGGAATGGTTTCCCATGCCGGCACAGAGGACGACCTCACCTCCTGAAGGGCGAGGCCACATCTGACCTAGCTCTGTCAGGATGCCACCCAGATTTCGGATGAGAACTTCTCACACCCTGCTACACCTCATCTGCCCGGAATATGTTATGCTGATGCTGGATTTTTTTTTTTTTTTTCTGGTTGTATAAGCTCAGAAAGCTTCAAAGTGGCTTGTTTTAAGGAAAAATAGTGGTTTTCAAGCAAGGAG
>NW_009635682.1:0-1761 GCF_000690535.1 Cariama cristata | reverse complement strand
GATCCACCTCCTTGGGATCCCGGTCTGCCATAGGAGCTTGATCCACCCCCCTGGGATCCTGATCCCCCGTAAGATCCTGATCCGCCCCCATAGGATCCTGAATCATCCCCGTAGGACTCGGGGAGCCCATAAGATCCTGAGTTGTCCCCGTAGGAGCCCACTCCCCCATAGGAGCCTGACCCGCTGCCTGGTTGGGATCCACTGCCCCCTTGGGAGCCAGGTCTGCCTGATCCAGACCCACTTCCCCCTTGGGATCCGCTGCCTCCATGGGATCCAGGTCTACCCGATCCAGATTCACTTCCGCTGTGTGATCCTGGTCTGCCTGATCCGGATCCACTGCTCCCCTGGGAGCCAGGTCTGCCTGATCCCGAACTGGATCCTCCATATGATCCCCCATAGGATCCTGATCCACCTCCGTAGGATCCGGATCCTCCGTAGGATCCTGGCCCACCTCCATAGGATCCAGATCCGCTGCCTCCTTGGGATCCAGGTCTCCCTGATCCCGATCCAGCCCCAGGGGATCCTGAGCTGGATCCTCCTTGAGATGAGCCAGGTCTGCCTGATCCAGATCCGCTTCCCCCCTGGGATCCAGGTCTGCCTGATCCGGATCCGCTTCCCCCTTGGGATCCAGGTCTGCCTGATCCAGATCCAGTTCCCCCTTGGGATCCAGGTCTTCTGGATCCGCTTCCATAGGATCCCGAACTAGATCCTCCATAGGAGCTGGGTCCCCCGTAGGATCCGCTTCCCCCATATGAGCTGGGTCTCCCAGATCCGGATCCACTTCCGTAAGACCCGAGTCCGTAGGAAACTGATGACCCACCAGATCCTGGTGACACAAAGGATCCTGAGCCATCCCCATAGGATCCCGGTCTGCTCCCATAGGATCCTGGCTTTCCCCCGGAGGATTCTGGCGACACGTAGGATCCCGAAGAGCTTCCGCCTCCCTGGGATACTCCCGAGCCACTGTAGGATCCCGATCCACCTCCGTAGGATCCCGATCCACCCCCATAGGATCCGGCCGTGTCCCCGCCCAGCTGGGGGCTGAGGAATCCAATGGGATCCTTGCAGGGATCCACCCCCGCCGTCAGCGGGGCCAAGCGAGATCCCGCGTCGCAGCGGCCGGAGGCATCTGGGCCAAAGCGGGGGTGTCAGTGGCGCCCGGACGCCTGGGTCTCCCTGGCTCCCAGTCCATCCCAGTCCATCCCAGTAACTCCCCATTTCTGTCCCATCCATCCCTGTCCCTCCCAGTTCCAATCCCAGTCTCCGCAGTCGCCACCTCAGTCCCTCCCAGTTCCCATCCCAGTCCCTCCCAATCCATCCCAATCCTTCCCAGTCACCCCCAGTCCATCCCAATCCCTCCCAGTATATCCCAGTCCTCCTCCCAGTGCCCTGAGTGAGAAGACGAACCCAGTCTCCATCCTAGTCCCTCCCAGTATATCCCAGTCCCCCTCCCAGTGCCCTGAGTGGGAAGGGGAGCTCAGTCTCCATCCCATTCTCCACCCCAGTATATCCCAGTCTCTCCCAGTGCCCTGAGTGGGAAGAGGAACCCAGCCTCCATCCCAGTCTCCATCCCAGTCCCTCCCAGTATATCCCAGTCCCACCTGGGAGGCAGAGGCAGAGCAGCAGGAGCCCGAGGGCCGAGGGCAGGTGGGGACCGGCCATGGCCGGGGACATCGGGGACGTCGGGGACATCGGGGGAAGGGCCTTAAATAGGGTGCAGGTGGGGTGGGGCACCCCGGGGTGCCACCGCCCGGGGAGGGG
>NW_009635681.1:374-6058 GCF_000690535.1 Cariama cristata | reverse complement strand
GAGCAGGCTCAGGCTGGAGCGTAGTTGATGGGGATCTGTAGTTTCTCAGTCAGTTCTGTACACCTCTGACGGCGGTGGGTCCTCCTGCTCCATCCCTGCTCCTTGCTGCCTTCCCTCAAAACCCAACCACAAAGCCCTTTCTCGACTACTTCCTTCTTTAGCCTTCCCTCCTAAAAAACTTAAACATTTAATCTACATCTGTCCTGTGCATCTCAACCAATGTGAGCATCCGCTCTCATGTCCAATTAAAATTGATACACCTGTTTGTCACATAGTTAAGGTTTTCATAAGCATTCTGTAGGCCCAGAGCTCTATGATAAACTCCCTTTTTTATCACCAAGCAGTTGATGAAGTTGATTAAGCAGAATGTTTCAACAGATATGTATGCCAGTGTTGAAAGATTTCTTTTATTACCATGTTCATGCAAACCCTTCAAACTATAATTTATTTTTTCTATGTTTTACAGAGGGGAAAAATGAGGCATAGAGCTCCATAGCAAATACATGGCACAGTTATGAAGATGATTTCTGAGAAGGTGAGACAATACAGTGCTTCTGCCACATCAAACTTGTGGGTCTGGAGAATTAAGGGACGTGTAAGAAACAAACCTGTTGCTATCAATTTCTAGTAGGAAAAATACGGTATTAACAGAAATAATACCCGACAAGGATAATTCTGCTGTTTACAGGCACATAGATGGTCTCATATGAGCGGCATCACTGCAATGCTAGTTCCATTAGAAATCAAAAGCATTGGTGATTTTCTATTGCGTTGAAATTTTCCACCTTACTTACAAGTAGGAAAAATGCAGCACATTGTCTTTAACATTTTTGCTCTGTACCTCTCTTCACACCTTTCTCTGATTTGCAGGTTCATTCATTTACTTATGCGCAGCAAAGGCATGACAATCTATATCAACATAAGTCACTTAGTGTTTCTAATTTACATGGCATTCTTTTAAAAAAGATGCAGTTGAACCATCTAAGAAAAAAAACGATTTGAAGTTTTCAGAGGCATCCCCTGAATCTACCACACAGGTTTGATCTCATTCTCTTCTCAGGAAATAAACGGAGTCTTCTTCTTAGAAACCACTTTTGGTTAGATTTTTTTATCTACAGGGGCACTAAACCACTCTGTAGAAGAATGAGTTTGACTTACAGTCTTTCCATAAAAACCTTTCCTGTTGTATAAATGACCGGATGGAGTGTTTGCCACCTTCTTACTCTTTTATGGGTGACAGTGCTACTGTATAGGATCCATTTGAGTTAGTGGTGGACTTGGCAGCGTTAGGTTTGTGGTTGAACTCGATGATCTTAAAGGTCTTTTCCAACCTAAATAATTATAAAGTGCTACTCTTTGTTTAGTCTGCTTTAATTCTTAAAAAAAACCCGGAAGACCTCACCACAATCAGCATTTTCTGTGTCTCCCACTGATGCCTCAGGCTAAGTGTGAGCAACACATTGCAAAGCAATGAGTAACAACCGTATTGTGATTTCAGTACCACATTTTACCTGGGAGATATGATAACCATCAAAAACCAGTAATGCAAAATTTCTTCCACATTTCAAGCAAAACATTTAAGTCTGTCATTTAGTTTCTGTGGAATCATAAATTTAAAATATTTTCCATTGCTACTCATAAGTTATGAAAAACGTTTATGTACATAACCAAGATTGATTGTTCACTGTTTCTTCTTCTTTCTGTGCAAAATTGCAGTTGAACTGTAACATCATGGGTACTACTGCACAGTAATACCTAGGTCTTGACCTGTTCCCTAAAATCAGATTTCTCTTAAAAAAAAAAAAAAAACAAACCTGCAAGAGACATACATCTGAGAAGGGCTTCAAGTGTCTTTCTAAATAATGGTAGTAAAATAGACTCTTTGAACTCACTGTTTCTCTATTCTTCTGTCCATCACTCCTATTCCTGTTTATCGGGAAGGGCTTTGAAAGATACTACAATATTGCACACTGATGTACTGTTGAGTTCATATTTCATCCAAAGAAACAGTATAGAAAAGGACCTACCGAATCAGTAAAGAAATCTCATCTCATCTCATCCACTTTTCCAAACCAAACCCATGTGCAATTTTAAGCTTCCAAGCCCCAGCGCTGTAGCTTTGAAATAAGCATCATTTCATTTCCTACCAGAAATAAAAAATCTTGGTTAAATAGGAAAACATCAATAAGGATCCAGCTGCCTTCTGCAACTAAAACATTAGGACTGTAGCAGCGTACCGTTTTCCCCCTTTATATTCCCTTTTACAGCTCCATTCTGAGGTCCAAACTAAACAGGATAAATTATTTTATTTCCAGCTCTAATTACTCATTATTACACATCTCTGTACTGCTACTCTAGAGTTAGCTGAAACAAAGAGAGTCAGTCATGCTTAATTAACTCTTAGAAATGCTTCAGGGAGTTCTTCTGAAATCCTGCTGCGGTTTGTTGTTACCTCTGATCAGTGCAATTGCAGGAGGCCACCAAAAGGGTGTAGTCCTGCACTCCTCCTTCATCTCACCCCCCTCTCCTCTCCATCCTGTAGATTACGCCGATTAAATGGTTACAGAGCTTCAGTGAATTGACCTAATGAAAAAAAATGTAATTTTTTTTCTTAATGGGTCAGTTTTCTGCTGGATCAGGTCACTGAACTGACTCACCCTGTGGCTGCACGAGCACTAAGACCTAATGCAGGAGAAATGAGGGACATACATGCAAGAGAAAGGGAACGGGCTCTTTCAGCAGCAGGCTGTTATTACCCCTAATTAGAGGTAATGTCAGCCCATTCTCTGGATCATTTATGCATGAAGACAATCGGAGCAGGTGGCAGAAGTCCAAGTTTCTTTCCAGAAAGCCCTGAGAAATCTGTACACTGTCACAAGGATACTCATAGTTCTTTTTCCGCTAAAAATGTACTTCTGTATTTTCTGTAGGAGGACTGAAAGAAGAATAGGTTCGCTGAGTACCATATGATTAATCTGATACGGTACTGAGCATGCAAAGGTGCTACCCTCTGCATAGCAGTTTTTCTAAAACATATTTCCAGCTTCACATGCAAATCATCATTTCCATTTGTTCCTGTTACTGTACCAAAACCCAATCAGGTTACCACAAAATGGAAATTATGGTAGATCTGCATTAAAAACAACACATTAGAAGTTGCAAAAGGCAAATAAAGGTTTGTCAGCAATCCCAAACACCAAGGAGGTTAAGGCAAGCACCTCTGCAAATCTCATCTAAAGTAGAGCTTGAAGTTTAGTTGATGGAATTTGAGCAGAGGAAAGATTTTAATCTGTCATGTCTAGCAAAATGGTATAATTTTTTACTTCCTTCATAAAACAATGAAATGGTTAAATACCTAGTTTTGCATCTTAACCCAAGGTAATGTATAGAATGGTGGGTCTTACAGGATAAAAGATATTTTAAAAAATGTTTTAAGATTATTTCAGTCCACTCTATTCAATGGGAAATAACTATGTTTGAAAGCTCAGTAGGGGTGAAATTAACCCATTCCTTCATACAGCCTTCCCAAGCACAGCACTATAGTTCTTATTTTAGCACGAGACCTGCAGTACAAGTTTAATTAAATGACCACTCCTAGTTTCAAGCTAACAAGGTCAGGATCCAGCACATTGTCATGATTAGATCTTAAATAATTTAAGTTACATTAACATCCAGCAAAAAAGTTTCAGTGGGTTATTGGGTTTTTTTAATATAGTTCAGACTAGCCCCTTTCTCAATAATCACTGCTCCCTCTTCACAGTATTGATACCTGTTTGTTTTGGGTTTTTTTCCCCTGTGTTTTTGACTGTAAAGAAAGCCAGCCTTGCAGCAGCCCTGGGCTGTCCTGTACCAAGTGCTGCCTGACGGGGCCCAGCTCCAGGCACGGCTGCAAACCTGTGGCATGACCTGCTCGGAGGGGAAACAAGCCCCAACCCTCATCTGCCAGCACTTAACCTGTGTCCTGAAGCATGCTGGGTTAATATTGCTTCTAAATGTTTTTACCCTATCTAATGCAGCTGTGGATATTCTCATCATCCACAGCCTACCGCGCCCCCCCCCCTTTTTTTTTTCAGTTACATTCGAGGCAGATTTTTTGTTATTAATACACAGATTACAGTATTATTTCAATGGTAAGGTTACTTATAGTTTAATAGGAATCATTTCTGTCTTCAAACAAGGTTAAAAGTGTGTTTTCTGTTTTTTGAGAGCTATAGATTAAAACTGTGATATTTCTGAAACATATTTACTTCCATACTTCAATAATGTGCTCTGGTGTTTCCAGGTGTATGTGATTAATACAGTCCTTGGTGGGTTTGCTTGACACACCAAGAGTCTCAGATTGTTAGTGTCCAAAAAAAAAGATTTAGAAAAATGAGTTGATTTTCTTTTATGTCTCTGTTCTGTCTTTTTTGGTGGACTTTTGTGGAATAGATGGATTATGTGTTTTTTGTTGATGATTCTCTAGTACCATCCATTTATCTTGTACAAGTACTCTGGCCCCAATCCTACAGATGTACACATGCATTTAATTTTAAGATTGAGTAATCTTGGCTGAAAGGTCAATATATGCATACATCTCTTCAGGATTATGGATTTATAATGCACTTGCTATAACAGACATCTGGAATCCACACTTCAGTGTATCGCCTATACAACACTTCTATATGATAATAAAGTTCAATCATCTGCAAATAGGGAGATGTTAGAGAAAGATTACATGATTTTTCAAGATTCTGCAAACAGATATTGGCAGATGCAGAAGAAGACGCTCACTGCCTTAAATCCTAAATTAGAACTCTATCCTATCCTCCCTTTATCCACATCATGGTTCATTAAAATATGGATCTTTGCAAAGAGATGACCAGCAGGGCCCACAAAGTTGAATTTTAATGTGTTTTATCTTTTGCATAATATTTAGTACATTTCATATAGTACCTAGGATGTGATTGGTTAGGTATGCAAAGGGTAACTGAATGCTATGTGAATATGTTTTTGTTGGTAGAAGTGGACAGGAATAGTAAAGAAAAATGCCCTATATTAAGAAAAGTTTCAGTCTGTGTTTAACTGATCTGAGAATCAAAGCCACGGAAAGACAGTTTGAAATTTGTACTGGTTAGATCAGAGCACTCCCAATATTTTGCTGGCCCAGGAGAGACAACAGTGAACAAGTACTGTACTGAAGGCAGAAACACATTTATTGTCAACATCAATCTCAAAAAATCGCGAAAAGCAAACCAGAGGAGCACCGCCAAAGTCATCAGCCCCAGACCCCGGGTTGAGGTACTCTTTGGAGTTCCCTTTCTCAGGGAGGGGTGGAGGGGCGGTAAAGGATGTCACTTCAGAGAGGAGTCACACTTTGGGACCCGGAGGCTGCTCCAAACCTGCGCTCTGACCCTGTCATTGCAATCAGATGGTCACAATATTTGCTCAACATCAATTTAAAATAGATGTGAACTGGTATTCTAGAAATGAGGTTGTCTTAGGAACTCACAGTATTGCTATACTTAAGACTGCTGTACGATTTTTTACTTACTTTTTCAAGTGGTTTCTACCTACCTGTTGTATGTGCACGTTACAAAGGCAATTTTGCTTTGTTGAACACCGAATACTATTTTGTAGCTATTAGAACCCGTTCTCCCAAGACAAATGTAGGTGCAGATCTTGGAACATTTTATGCACCAGCC
>NW_009635681.1:0-290 GCF_000690535.1 Cariama cristata | reverse complement strand
CGGTAGGGCTGCCCTGCCGCCCCACTTGCTGCGTGGGTGGGAGAGGACCGCAGCGAAGCCAAGCGTGTGTGTAACAGAGTGCGTAACTAAACACACCAATTAACCCTAAATCCATGTATTAGAAGATTATTTTCAAGTGTTTGCTACGTTAATTCGCCACTTTTTACAGGAGTCTTCCAAAACTGCGCCCAGGTTTAAAACGTGCGGCTGGGCAGCCGGCGCTGAACCAGAACCGCTCAACTTTTTAGGGCGCGTCTGCGGCACCCACGCAGGGACCGTCCGCGCCTTTG
>NW_009635680.1:1503-1778 GCF_000690535.1 Cariama cristata | reverse complement strand
GCACGAGGGGGTCTGGGCCCCGCCGGTGGGACGGGGCGGCAGGGAGGGCATCCCTGCGGCATCACCAGGGCCTGCGGTCACACCTGGGGAAGGGCCTTGGTTCGTGGGCGTCCCTCGGGGACGGTCGTTCCACGTTTCTTGCACAAACCTCTGCCTGTCGAGCCCTGTGCAATGCTTCCACCCGTCCTGGGGTGCGGATTTCCTAGTTTTCCCCTGGGAGTGTTCCTGCCTGTATTTTACGCAGGGACACCCCGTACCAACGAGGCTCCTTCGCT
>NW_009635680.1:1114-1419 GCF_000690535.1 Cariama cristata | reverse complement strand
AACCACAGATATCTTGTTTCTCTGCAGGTCTGATGCCAGCTTGTATTGTGATGATGTTGACATTAGGTTCAGTAAAACGATGAATTCCTGCAAGGTCCTGCAGATCCGCTATGCAAGCGTGGAACGGCTCCTGGAGAGGCTGACGGACCTGCGGTTCCTGAGCATTGACTTTCTGAACACGTTCCTGCATTCGTACCGCGTCTTCACCACCGCCCTGGTCGTCCTCGACAAGCTCATCACCATCTACAAGAAGCCGATCAGTGCCATCCCCGCACGGTGAGGCTGCGTGCGGCATCGCTGCAGTG
>NW_009635680.1:389-603 GCF_000690535.1 Cariama cristata | reverse complement strand
CCTCAACATCCCCATCATCACGGGAGGGAAGGCGCTGGACCTGGCTGCTCTGAGCTGCTCCTCCAATGGCTATGCAAGCATGTACTCCTCCATGGCTCCCTTCAGCAAGACCACCCTGGACATAAACAAACTGTACGTGTCCAGTAACTATCCCAATAAAATCCCTGACGAAGGAGAAGCAGCCTCAGAAAAGCAAGAGGAGGCGCTGCCCAGC
>NW_009635680.1:0-250 GCF_000690535.1 Cariama cristata | reverse complement strand
GAGGCAGGCAGCCTGGCCGTGTGCTGGTGAGGGGTGGGCACGGGGAGCCCCCAGCCCCATGAGCAGGCACACAGTGGCCCCCTGTGAGCTGGGGAGACCGGTGGCGGCGGTGGTGGTGATGGCAATGATGGCAGTGGTGGTGCTCTGGGTGACCCATGTGGTGTGGCCTCCAGGAGCTCAGCAATGGGGCACTGGGGGAAGAGAGCCAGAGCCGGGTGAGTAAAGCACTGCGAAGACCTCAGGTCGCTGC
>NW_009635679.1:10291-14111 GCF_000690535.1 Cariama cristata | reverse complement strand
GAAGTGCTCCTCTAATTTTTATATATATTTAAAAGAATAAAAAAAGCTTGAGGTCGCGGTGTTCGTTTGGGTGATGTGGAAAATGCCACCTGCAGAAAGCTTGTGTCACGTTTCTGAATTTGTAACGGAGTAATTCCTTCTCGTGTTATGAAGTCTCTGTATTCAAAAGCAAAACAGCTGGAAAGCACGTAGCTTGCTTGGAATACATGGGAATTATTTTCAGTCCCCCCCAGACTGTATGTTGTGTACTTCTCTGAGTGCTGAGCATTTGAATGAACTTAAAAATTTAACCTAAAATGTTTGCAAAAAAAAAAAAGGAAGATAAGTTTGTGGTGTGTTTGGTTGGTTGTTTTGTTTTGTTTTGTTTTTTTTTCCCAGATGACATCTCCCTTTGTGCTTTCAGACTGAAGGGATGAACACCTCTCCTCCATGCTGCCTTGGATTACTTCTCCTATTCTCAGTCTTGCCCTCTTCCCTTTCCCCCATGTGCTTCTCTTTAGTTTTCCGCTGATTCTCATACTCTTTCTTTTTTCCCCACTCCTTTTCTTCTCCCTTAACAGTCTCTTTCTTGACAGTTTTCTTAGCAGTCTCTTCCTCTGGTGAGCAGCCTGTGTTGACAGTGATGGGTATGGTAGGCAGTTCAGATCCCTCTCCTGAGCTGCCTGCCCTTCTTTGTGCTGGAGGTAGTCACCTCAATGACAAGCCTGCAAAACTTCCCTCTGAACAGTCTCTGTTCCCAGACATTTGCCTTGCTTGTCCTGGTCTATCAACCTTAATGCTGGATGGTGACTGGAAGCGTAGGCACACCGTTAGTTTCCCACTTCTCCTGTGACAGGCGTAGCTGGTAGAGGGATGGGACAGCAGTGACAATGCTGTCTTAAACTGCCTCAGCAAAGCTGGTCGGGGTTTGTTTGCGAGAACATTGAGGCACTTCTATTTCCAGGTGTGTTTCCCAGCTTTCTGCTCTGTTTTGGAGCCGATCCCTCTGTTCCTGTCTGCCACTCTCTGAGCTCCCCAGAGGCTGTATACACAGGGATGCAGATTTACATAACTGCTGTGGAAGTAAATAGATGTTTTGGTTTCTGCTTGGAGATAATCAGGTAATAGTCTCAAATACTACTGTTTTTTTCTTGTCCATTTGTGGTTTCCTATTCAGGTTCATAATCAAAGAATCAAGATTATTTTTTTTACCACAGGAGTAAATAACTGGGAAGATGCCAGGGGAACGGCAACTCTCTATTGACTGAGGACAGTCTGGCTCCATTCTTGCTGAAAATAATGAGGCATTCTGGGTATATCCATTGCAAGCAAAAATACATAAAATAAATCAAGCTATTGCAAGAGAATACTTTTTTTTTTAAGGAAAAAAAAAAAAAATCCGGAGCCGTTTACTGCCTGTTCTTTTGCTGGTCATCCACGTACACTTTGTGGTGGAAGAGGTTTTAAGGTGAAGCACGAATGATACTCTTGCAGCTTGTTCCACAGTTTAAATCAAATTTCCAATCTTTGAGCCAATAATATGAGCTATTACTGGGAAAATTTTAATATAAATAAATGGAGGCTTTATTCTGTGTACTCACTGCAGTTTGCCTTGGTTGTACTCTTTTAATGATGTTTTCTTGGTCTCTAGTTGCTTGTTTATAGCCTGGTGTAGCACAGAGATGTGGCAGGGATTAAGAATGGGAGAATTCAGATGTGTGCTTGTGAGTCATGTACTACTGTCTGATTTACCTGAAAAGAAATTTGTGTTTGAAGTACTACACTAAATTGTTTGCTTCTTCAGCAGCACTGGAGGGAAGAATTAGATCTAAAGACAGGAAAAAAACAGTTCTGGTTTGGAAAAATCCCAAACCAGTTTGACTTTTAATAAACAGCTCCATTTCAGTGAGAGTTTAAAATTCTCAGTGAACTGATTAAGGCAAAATTTCTGCGTTGTATTGTAGGCTAACTAGAAAAAGTCGGCAAACGTTTGTCACTCAAGCGTGGAAGTTTTCAAGAAAAGCTGTATTTTTTTATTTTATTTTGTTAGTTCTTGAGTTAAGTTTCTTGAGGAAACTTAATACATAACTGACTTTCCAAATTGAAAAACTCAAGCGTTACTTTGCATCTGAGAGATTATGGTTTTACAAACCCTGTGTGGGTGAGAGCATAAACTGAGGTTTTTTCCACCATAGCACAGCCAAAGGATGGCTGTGAGATACCCAAATGTGGGAGTAGCTCTGAACAAATGATTTATTGTACCTGTGTGTGTTTGGTTTTTTTTGTTTTAAATCTCTGCCAGTTTATCTTCCACTGGCTTCAGCATAGACTAGGAACAAAACTATTTCTGTGGGCAGAACCACAGAGAAGTGAAGAGGTGCTGTAAGAGGTGAGCTGTGGCCTGTATGTCAGACCAGATGGACCTTATGTGAAGATTAGAGTCTTATTTTGTAATGGGAGAGGAGAAATGTACTCAGCTTCCACTCTGCTTGTCAGCCTCAGCGCTTTGGTGGTTTTTTTCACTGATGCAAAGCCAGAACAGAGCTATGAAATGAGGCCTGAACTCACTCATCCATTTTCTGGGCTGTGCAACCCTATGAACAGCTGCTCTGCATTTAAACCCGGGGACCAGCACCTTGCGGTGGGGCACCCTGCAGGTTTGGTAAGGGTGGCCTGTGCAGCTGTAGCACCTCGCTGCATGGCGCAGGGCATCTTCAGGCGCAGGTAACTGACACAAAGGGAACCCAGGTAATTTCAGTTGTTAATCAGTGCTGAGTTGCCCAGAAGCAATCACACAAGAGTGATTCCTTCTTTCAGGATTGCCAATTTCAAATGGTCGGTTTAGGTGTGATTATATGAAATACTCCCGGGTGCCTCTGCTCTCGGATTCAGTTGTTCTTTTGGCTACACTGAGCATTATGCTATTTCATGTCATCTTTTAGTTATAAACACCCCCCCACCCACCTCACAACATATGATGTTTGTTCTGTCACTGCTTTGGAGGTAGCTTTTCTTTTATAGGTTCTTACCTTCTATTTGTGTTATCATGGATTTTAAAAACAACTCTAATGGCTCCATCAGAAGATGAGTTAGCTATTCTAGCTGACCTGCAGCGGGCTGATCAGTAAGAGTGTGAAGGGGGGAAAGCTTTCCTTTCTCTCTACTCAGAATAAGGCCTTGGATTGACAGACTTCAGGGTTCGCATGGAATCCAAAGCATCCCCATCTCAGCACTGAGCTTTCTGTGGGAATAAAACTGAAGAGAGACATTTAATAAAATGAGACTACTTCTCCAAGTCAAGAAAATTCAGGAAAATAGTGCAGCCCAAAAGCGGAGGCATTCAGAGCAGGCCAGTTGCAAACTTGCTTTATGGTTTACTCTCACCTCAGTAGTGGATATGCCAGAGCTCTTTCACTTCAGAGTTTTCTATAACAGATCATCCTGACACCTCAATCTGTGACATTTACTGAAAGGTTAAAGGTTAAAAATTTGTAGTGTGAAAGGTTAGAATTGGCAGTATTATAAATATCTGAGGGAAAGGCAGCCTTTCTTTTGGAAAGTATTGAATGTACTTATGTATACCATTGATGTCAGTGTTTGTAGCATTGTAGGACTGAAAAGGTCTCAGTACTTTAGTGCTTACTGGTAGGGCTTCTTCGAGTCTGCTTGGTCTGGAGGGGAACTTGGGTTTTGAAGCTGCCATACCTGCACATCTAAGAGGAGGTTGACTTTTAGTGGGGAGAGGAAAAAGGGCTCAACAGTACCCAGAGCTCTCTTCTGACTGCTGCCTTGCTGCATCGACAGCCATGTCCATGAGCCATGTCCAGAACTAGGTTCAGCA
>NW_009635679.1:0-10260 GCF_000690535.1 Cariama cristata | reverse complement strand
GTTCAGCTGGGGCTTGTCTAGGAAAAGGCTGTTGAAAGGTTAATCTTCCCTCTTTAAAAAACGCTCAGAAATTTAAACCTGTTATTTTGTCTTTAGAAAAATAGAGTTTTCTTTGCTTTAAAGAAAGCTTTAGTCTTGTTTTCTACTGTGACTATAACAACTGTCAAGTTGTTTGTTTGGGTTGGTGTGTTTTTTTTGTGTGTGTAGAGATGTATTATTTGGGTGGAAGGGTGAATTCTTGTAGTGTATCAGTTTTCACCATCCTGAATGTCAAAATGAAATGTTTTCTGAGCTCAACTGAAGCTCAACTTCATATATTGAAGCCGGATGATGGATTGATAGTGTAATTCTGCCATAGCTGCAGGAAATAAATGGGATTATGGCTAACACATCTTTATTATTTGTGGATAATACTGTCTCTTAAGACTGTATATTCTGGGTGTAATTTTTAAGGCTTTTGGTACTGAAGTTAAGCTAAGCTATTTACTTCAGTGTGTTTTGGGAGCAAGTCCCAGTAGCTGTATGCTAACTGCTCCATGTCCCTTTACTGTCAGTGCAGGACTGAAACTTTTTAAGAGCAAAAATACATCGCTTCTGTGATGCCATGTTAAGTATAATTCAGCTGTCTTCTAAGACAAGGCTTATGAGTGAGCTTATGTAGTATTTGCTCTATTTTGAGATCCGTATAGTTGTCTGTGAACTCATAGTGTGATATGATTTCATATTAGTTTCTGCCTAACTTCCAGGTGGCCCCTACTGAGTTGAATTACTAGTTTGCATTGCACAGTTATAAGGATAATAAAATGCATGTTATATGATGTGTAATGCAGTAGTATGAGGCACAGATGTCTGTTACTTTGTCCTTTCTCATCCTTAGTTCACAGGACAAGCAGTGACTAAACCAGCCTTTTTACTTACCATTGTTATAAAGTCCTTTTGTGATGAATCCAGCATCATTCTTGTTATTTTAGTGCAACAGCTCATGCAGATGATGCTGTTTGTGAGCATCAATCACAAACATAATGACTGTTAACATTGGTACTTTCTTTTATCTCTAAGCAAAGTCCCAGGTCTCATACACTCAAAGTTGGTATGTGTGATTGATTTTAAATTGTACAATCTGTTTTCAGGTATCTTTCTGTTTTTCTTGCTAAATTTAACTTGTTTTATATAGCTTGCTTTCCTCTCTTTTATTGCAGGTGGGAAGATTGGGTGTTCCCCTGAAAAGAGCACAAGTTTGATCTCAAATTCTGCATATCTAGGATCTTGAGAATTAGCAAGAAGCAAGGACCATTTGGTTAAGTATTTGCTTAGGACTTCTTTCTCATCAGTGCTTGGGAGTGGCGCAGCTTGTCACGGTGATAGCCATGTGGTAGGGTTGTAGAAAGATGGGGTCTGTATTACCTTTCAGCTGATGCAGTGCAGAGTAAATTAATTTATGCTTGTTTTTTTCATTGACTTCTTTTCCTCTGACTTCACCTCTTAGTCCTTGGTATGGAGTCAAAAGGAATGTGGTGGTGGCTGGTTCCCTTTCCCCCCCTGGTGAAATATTGTTGCTGGTGTGGGGACTTAGGGGATATGGGAACAGCCTGAGTTGTTAACTTCTCATAGCCAACAACTTCTGGGTTAATTGTACTGCTTAGCTGATGCATCAGGGTGACGCTAGGACTTCTCACAGTTTGAAATCTTGCTGCTTTTTTTTTCCTGCTTGGCTTTTGGGATCTTCACAGTTTGCAAGAGGCCAACAGTTTGTTCATTTATTCTATGAAGACTACAAAGTCCTGCAGTAAGCAGAAAGGAAGTATGTGGAAAATAAATGTAGTTTTTGACTGAAAATTTACCAGGTTGCTAGTGTCTACTGTATTGTTTTTTTCTCTTGCTCCAGGAATGAACAGTACATTGACTGGTCCACATGGATTTATTCTTGTGCATGCAGGTCAGGTTCGGAGGTAGTTGTTGCTGGTTACGTACGAGGCCAGTTTCAGATGTACTCAAAACCAGATTTGCCTTTGTGGTCCCAGTGGTGGTGTAAGCCATGAAGTTGTGCTTCAGATACGGTGTGTGTCCAGTTTTGCCTCTACAGTGACTCATTTTGAAAGCGAAGTGGCCTGACCTAAGACTAAACCAGGGCAGAGTCTTTGTGTCCTAGAAGTGGCTATTCTCCCCATAACTCTTAAATGGACACTAGTCACTGGATTGGGAGAGAGATCTGCATGTGGCCCAATTAATCCCATCTGCCTGCGCTTGAGGTGGAAGAACAACCACTTGTCAGGCTGTTCATATACCCTATTCTGAAGTTTTCTGCCTGCAGATTCCTGTTCAGCTCTCTCTATAATCCTGAAAACGAGGAGGTGACAATGAATATTGGTGATGCCATAGGAGAAATATTTTAATGAAAGACTCCTCTGGAAGGCTATAAAAGAGAAAAGCAGCCCTTACACAGGAATGTGCTAATAAAAATTGTCAAGAGACATGTCATCAACAAAACATTGAAGAGAAGAGGAAAAAAAGATGGTGGGAATCCTGTGCAGCACCATGTAGTCTCTTAGGGCCCAGTCACAAAAAGAAACACAAAATCTTTTAAGCGAAAACTGACAGAGCTGAGATGGGAGCAAACTAGGACAGGAATCCTATTTTTTTTTCTGTGTCATTTGCTTCTTCCAGAGGCAGCAGTTTCTTTAGTTGATTTAAAACAGGAAAAATTCTGTCTAAAGCTGAATTAGACGTTCTCTCTTTGGTTCTAGGAAATAAGAAGGTTTTCTAGTCACTGGGAAAGCAAAGGAGGAACTTTGCTGTTAACATAGGCACTTAAAGTTAGACTTGCCTCGTTCTGTCATGTTCTTAAAGGGCTGGAAGTAGAGGATGGGCAACATCCTCAGCCATGAACTGGGCTGTCCATTACAGCCATTTTTTTTTTTTAGTTCCTCCTTTGTGCTTCAGGCAATTTATTCTTGCTGGGAGCTTTCTGAGTGGCTAAAGGAGAGTGAGGGTAATGTGAAGCTCCTTATCCTCATTCAAGAATGGGGTCGGTTACTTCTCTCCCCACTCCCTCCCTCCTGTTGGCACGTTTCTCATTGTGAAATCTAAGCTGGTTTGAGTTGAAAAATAGGTCCATTTCTTGTTTTAAAGGATTTTTCACTTGCCAGTCAAGTTTTGATATGTGTTCAAGGTTCTGAACATTGTAATTGCGTATGAAGTTGACTTTTTCAGACATGCTTCACTATTTAAAATTGTTTTGAGGCACTCCTGCCAGCATTTGCTCATGGTAAAATAGTTGCACAAAGAACTTTTTTTACAAATTTGAAATGCTGTTCGTATTTCCTGGGTGAATTTGTGTTCCTTATTTTGTGCCTGATTCTTGTTCTTTATCTATGACCCTCCTAGCACTTGAATGACGTGCTTTACTTGCACAGCCTTGGTTAATCTAATTATCCTTAGGAAGAACTGAAGTTTCAGTTATTTTGAGTGTCATGGCTATTTAGGGCCCTTCTTTTCAAGAAACTTTATCTGGGTTTGACTTTGTGCTCTGAGAAGTTTCGTTGCCTGCAGAACAACTGATTTCAATAGTTCTATGATCTGCATGATCTCTTTACCCTGCTGGGTTTTAATTGAATGCAAATTTACCCAAAGTTCAATTTGCTTTTACAAAAAGTATTTTGTAATATGTTTCAAGTTGGATGTCCTGACTCCAGCTGCTGCAGCAGATGTTTTGTGCCGAGATGTGCTCTCTTTCGGTGTGCGTAATACTGCATAATATTCTGAAAAAAAATTACTCTGCAAAATGCAAATCCCTAGTGCAGTGTTGTGATAATGACAGAAATATCTATCAAGACAATTCAATGATGCTTAATGTTGCATTGCAGGTTTTGTTAATCTGTGGGGAAAATCAATCCTGTTTTATTTTCCTTCCATAGTGGCATATTGAAGCTGTTTATTAGCACAGAGAAATTTAGGTTGGAAGGGACCTCTGGTGGTCATCTGGTCCAACCTCCTGCTCAAAGCATGCTCAACTAGATCAGGTAAATTTTTCCCTGTATCTGATTTAAATTTCATGTTTCCCTGTTTGTGTCCATTGCCTCTTGCCCCCTTACTCTGCACCTCTGAGAAGAGTCTGGCTCCATCATCTCTGCACCCTTTGACAGTAACTGTAGGCAGCACTAAGGTCTCCCCGGAGCCTTCTCTTCTCCAGGCTGAGCAATCCCGGTTCCCTCAGGCTCTCATGCTTCCTGCATGTCAGCTCCCTGAGCATCTTGGTGGCCTTCCGCCGGACTTACCCCGGCGTGTCCATGTCTTTCTAGTATTGGGGATACCAAAACCGGATACAGTGCCCCAGATACAGCCTTACCAGTGGTGAGTAGAGAAGCATAAACACTTCTTGTGGCCTGCTGGCTACACTCTTGTTAGTTCAGTCCAGTACACTCTTGGCCTTCTTTACCACAAGGTGTATTGCTGACTTGTGCTCAGCTTGTTGTCCCTCGCGGGTCCTTCTCTGCAGAACTGCTCCCCAGCAGTCAACCCCCAGCCTGTACTACTGCATGGGGTTGTCCCTGCCAGGTACAAGTACTTTGCATTTGTGAAATCCTCACAAGGTTCCTGTCACTCCCTTTCTCCAGCTTGTGCGACTCCCGCTGAGTAGCAATCTACCCTTCAGCCTCTTGACTGTCCCCTGTGATCCGTGAACTGGTTACAAGCGCACTCCATTTTGTCGTAGTATCGGTCCCTGAGGGGTACCACTGATAACCAGCTGCCAACTGGACTTTGTATGGATAATATAACCCTTTGAGCCTGGTAGTCTGGCCAGTTCTCCACCCAGATTTTCATGGCAGCATTCATCCTAAGCTGTTGAGGCTGGTGGTCTTTGGCATTTACTATTTTTGAGCTGTAGAAGCTATGTTCAATCTGTGGAGCGTGGTTTTGATACTTTGTACACTTACAGGGATCTCTCTGGAGGTGAACATAGGTTCTCTTCTTTACATTGAAGAGAAGCCCTGTACTGACTGGTGGTTGGCCAGCCAATGCTGGGGAAGGAATGGGAGGGGATGTGATAGCCTTGTCTGATGAGGCAGTGATACTGGATTTTAAAGGAACAGGTGAGAGAGAGCCTTTGTAAGCGTGAGTGGCTGGTCTTAAGAAAAGTGATGAGGAAGAGATCCCATAAATAAGAAAGGATTCTCTGTAAAATCAAAGGATGCACTAGAAGTATGTGGTCTATATTAACACATTTCGTATCCACAGGTATCTATTTATTGAGGTGCAGGATGTCTGCCCTGAGGCTGATTTCTAACAGAACCTCCCAGCAGGCCTTGTCTAACTCTGATTACACCTGGGAGTATGAGTACTATGAGTACGGACCGGTGTCGTTTGAAGGCCTGAAGGCTCATAAATGTAAGTTCAGTAGAGACATACTTTAATGCAGCTGAGTTTCTCCATTTTAATGTCCCTGCTTGTCATTTGTAACTGATTATTGTACAAAAATGTGTGTCTCCTAATTTGTTGGGTTCTCAGAAATTAGAGGTATTACTCTATTTATTAGAGTATTATAATTGTTTATTATTCTGTGTCTTTTTGTTGACTGCTTTTCTTGTGCATGAGAGAACCATGGATTTCTTGGCTGTGCTAGAAATTTGTCAATACTGAGGAATATCAGACTATCAGGAACAGTTTATAACAGCTAATACAGCCAGTGCTGCTTCTGGTGATTACTTGGTATGATCCGTGTTGTTTTGTTCTTGTTCCTGTTAAGGCTGAAAAGGCAATGGTGGGCAGCCTTTGAGCTTTTGTTTTTCTTCATAGAAAATGAATTTAAGGCTTTTAAAAGATTTAAAACAAAAGAAGAAATTTCTCCTTCTGAAGAAACTTATCATTGGGACTTGCTTCATAGGAGAAGTACGCTAAATTTAGCGTTCTGCTGATACTGGAGCTGCTCTACAGTAAAAGTAACAAGTGGAACACAGGGACCAGAGAGATGAAGAATATGGGTAGGAATTGAGAGGAAATGTAGCTAGCACAAGCTAGTACAGCTGAACCAACATTTATCTCAAATTTAGACAATGGCTTTGGCTTTTGAAATTTCTGTGTGTTTGTTTTTCTTTAATTTTTGGGGAGGGGTGTGGTGTTTTTTTTTTTAGAGGGAGATGGTTAGAGGAGGGGGGCGGGAACAGCAACAGAGACTAACTCAGAATTACTGGCTGTGTTTTGCAAGAACTTTGCCAAAGAGAAGCAAACCGTCTTGTTTCTTTGTTTCTGATCTGGATACACTGTGAGAGGGTTTGAGCACCAGTCTTCAAAGTACTGGGGAAGTCTCTCCGTCCAGTGCTGGAGCATTGGTCCAATGTGGGATATGTACTTTCTGCCTCATTTGTTGTGATGAGGATTCTGTGGGAAAGAGGAGTGCCTGCAGTGGCAAACAGCTGCCCAGAAAGGCTGATCACCCTTGGCTCTGCAGTCAGGAGGTTTTGGGAAGGCTCTATAAGGGACAGATGAAACTTGTTGAAGTTATTAATGTTTTTAACAAAACTAGAGCAGAATTTGCTTTTTAGCCTGAACTGTGCTTTACCTGTTTTTTTTCCTCCCCAAAAGCCTGCTGATGACTGTCTATATTTTGAAAAATGTTAAGTACTTGAAAAATGTAGGTTAGCTTTTATCGTGTTTCTAATTTATATTCCATTCTGCCACTTAATCAGAGGCCAAACCTGATTACAAAGATTACTGATTACAAAAATTAGCTGCAGTGTTATGTACATGCCTTCTTTTTAGCTCGGTGTGTCAAAGAGTGTGATGGGAGAAAAAAATACAGATGATCGTTACCTCTGGATTGTGGAAGGTATAGCGGCAAAACAAATCTTGGATTGCCATCGAAGCGTGGCAGCTCAGCTTCACTGTCTGGTTGTGCTGTTTGTAGAGCAGGAGGGTTCTGGACAACTCTTCGTAGAGAATGGGACAGAATGAACAACCGCTTTTCAGCTGGAGCTTGATGTACTTCTGAAAGAGTTTAATAGTATTGAACCAGTGACCTAGGAAGTCCTTTCTGTGGGGTTGGTTTTTTTCCCGGCTTTTTGTTTGGGGGATTTTTTTAAACTGATATTGGAATTGGCTCTGTTTACTTTGGTGTTACTGCATGCATTCTCAGAGGGCTGAGTTTAATCTAATAAAGGAACAGTCTATGTCTGTGTTGTGTATGGTGTGGTATTTCTTGACCTGGTATGTTCTTGGTATATTTCTTGCTCTAGCTATTTCCAGCTGAGTTGAGACTGTCAAGTAATGTGGAGGCAATGTGGTCAGACATTTAACTTCACTGAAATTCTAAGCTGGGGAGGAAGGAGGAGAGGAGATTATGCCAGCGTTGTATTAGGAGGGAGACCTTGAAAACTGACAAAGAGGTATTAATGAACAACTGTAACTTACGGTGGAGAGCTTAAAGGGGAGTGGTCTCCAGTTTAGGTGATGCAGGCTGGCAGTGACACTCAGCTGTAACACATCACTGGCTCTTAATAAAATAATCAAACACCTCTAATTTTATTATTTATTTGTGATACACAGGTATTTCACCCAAAATGAGAGGGCACTGTTTTGAACCATAAAGTAAGATGAATTTGACAAGAGAAAGTTGGAGGCTACTTTCAGATTAATGTTGATTTATTTAATTGTAGGCAAGGGGAGGTTCCTAATCATTTAATGTATATACAAAGGGATACAGAAGCCTGTTTTGTGACAGCAGAGAAAAATCTATGTGAAGTGACCTGTGAAGAAAAACATTGACAAAACAATCTAATACGCAACAATATATTTCTTTTAAAAAAAAAAAGATGAAAAAAGTGGAGATGGGGAGAAGATGAGGTATTCAAATGTCACAGTGACTTTTCAAAAATATAACTGAAAAAAAAAAAAAGCTGTTTTACCAGCAAAATGTATATTCTGCCTGAGGAGAAATGAAGGCAGTAACTATCAATCAGAAAATCCAGAAATGTGGGCACCAGATGTTTTGTAAATTAAAGCTTTAGAAAGTAAACAGACAAAGATAGCCAGGAGCTGTCTGTGACTGGCAGAGGTAAGAACAAAATCCTTTTTTGTGCCTTTGGAACAGCGGAAACCTCAGTAACATTAAGGAGAGGTAAAATAGGTAGGAATGATCAGGGAAGTCAGAGCTGCTGCCAGGATGTTTTGAGTCTGTTACAAAGAAAAGGAAGGCTGATACTGCAACTTGAGAAAGTTACGGGATACTTTCCTGATCTATTTGTAACTTGGGACAGCATTATAAATGTAGTCCTATGTACCATATTTTTTAAATAAATGTTGTGTTATGTACTGTTTATTTTGAATAAATGTTTAGAAGTCAGTAAGTTTGGATAATTTGCACTTAAATCGGTGTGCCCTAAATGAAATACTGAAGAGAACTCAGGCCACCTGCTTTAGTTTTAAACAAATCCAAAGAATGTAATTGATACAGCAGAGAGTTGGAAGTGCATCAGGAGCCACATTAAAGCAAGGAAGATGTAACTTTAGGCTCAGTAGACTTAGGAATTCTGTTATATAGAAATACAGAGAAGTGACAGGGGGGTGGGGTGGGGGGGGGGGGGGGGGGGTAGGGGAACATCAAACAAACCTTAAGACAGATTTGTTGTTGAGCACACAATGCTGGCAGGTGTGATTTTTGTGGGAGTAGAAGTTTATCAGAATCCTGATTTTTTTTTTTTAAATTTTTTTCCTTTATTTTTTTTTCCTTAGTTGATGAGTTAAGTTTTGCAGCTTGATCAATATAACCTATGTGCATATTTTTAGGCATCCTACTCGATCAGACTTTACCTTCTGGTTATGAATGCAGTTGCATGTCATTGAAGCATGTCTGACTAATTGGTAGGCACTAGTAGCTGTAAATGGTTAAGTGGTAATTTTTTTAATGTATTTCTTTTTAGATTAAATTTCCAGGTACTGCAAAGTCTGGTAGGATAGTAGATAATCATGAGCTATTGTGTATTAGTCAATTAGTGCATCTTGAACCACTGAATACAGACTATACTTATAGATTGATTCTGAAAATAATTTAGGGCTGATAATGCATGGAAATAAACTCATACCAGTATGCTTTATGCAAAAAGGAGCATTACAAACTGTCCCCCTCCTTCTCTACCATGGAGGCCTATACTCGAACCACCCTCTAGTTATTTTACAAAGGGTGTTGAGAGGGGGGGATGTGGCAGAGGAGAGACGGAATAAATATTGCAGTGGGAGACTTGAAGCTTAACCTCCTTAGCTTACCAGAAGGAGGGATTAAGGAGTGACCTGGCTGTAATAAAGTATTTTGACAGGGAGAAAATCTCAAATTGTAGCAGCACTTTGACTTCACAGAGAAAGAGCAAATGGTTTGAATTGTTTTCCAGTTTCCAGATCTGCCTTTTAGCATGGATGATATTTCACAGTGGGAGTGTGATCAACTGTCAGGGTCCAGCACCAGGCGGGATAGCTGATTCCTTGTTTTCTGGTATCTTTAGTTAGTTGTAGGAGACTCAACAGGCTGGTGGAAGTTCTGTGCTGTGCCTGCTGCACTGAGTCGGTCAGATCGTCATGTAGCTTTACAGCCAGCGAGGATCTTTGAAGTTCAGTAGTAGCTGTGTAATGAGAGGTTTAGGGGTAGGTAGGATACCTGTCCTGACCAAGACTTCCCTCTTGCATGTTTGTATGTTTATTTTTTTTTTGAACTTTTGCAGTGGAAGTTTTGAATATTTGCATAAACAAAAAAAAACTAACTGAAATGACAGGTGAAAAACTATCTATATACCGTGGGTGCTGGACCAGGTCATATTTTGGGTTGGTGCTCTGTAACTTTGGGCCATGCTTATCAATTGATTGTTGTCTGGAAATATGTTTGTCCCACTTGGACCTCTCTTAAGTTCTTGGAAGCTTTGAGCTTCTTCCAGGAGCAAGTGTGGATCAACTTTGAAGTCATAAGTGGACATAGATTTGTTTTAAGTAGGACTGGTGGTTTGTCTATGGATCCATTTGCTATAAATGAGGACAGTAGGTACATTTTATGCACAAAAGCCATACTCTTCCCAATTGCTTCTATATTTGGCTATTGCATTGGTGTTTTCCTTTTAATTAACTGGTGGTTTGACTTTTTTTTGTCCAAGTCCTCTTGGCTCCTCTAACATTGTCTTGCAGTTTTCTGTATGCGAGTTGGAAACCCAAGTTAAAAATTATTCAGAAATGTCTCATATATGTTGTTTACTGATACTTGTTGAGGTAGCAAATAGTTTTATCTGT
>NW_009635678.1:24417-28061 GCF_000690535.1 Cariama cristata | reverse complement strand
TTCGGGGTGGCTCCGGTGGGTGCTGAGCCCCGGCTCGTCCCAAAAGTGTTGTTTTCTTCGCCGCAGCAGGGAATTCGGTGGCTGAAATAACGATAGGAGTGCTGGGGAGCCCTCGGGATTTGCCTTCCCGGTTGGGCTGTGTGCGGCGGGTTTTTCAGGCCGTTATTTGACTTATTAAACCCCTGCGGTCGTTAAGGCCCCGGTCGTACAAAGACCCGCTGGCGAGCTTAACTTCCAGGGATAGTCCAAGAACTGGACTCCCGACCAACATCAGTGTTTGCAAGATCGGAATCGGTGTTGCGCGTTTGATGGCAGTACGTGGTTATCGTTGGTGGCTGGCTATATTTGGTCAATGGTTTGCTCATATATATATGTCGTTATCTGTTTTTCCGTGGCCTTCTGCTGAGAAGGCCAGATGTCTCCATCCACGCTTACAATGTCGCTGGTTTGTTAGGTCAGGTGTCAGTGGTATGCTGAACTGACCGTTTTTTTCTACTGATTAAAAGGAAAGTTACTTGTCAAAATGTCTGAAATAGATTAAAATGTAAGGGGGCAAACTAAATGCCTAACTCAAGGAAATATTGGAAGAAGCCTCCTAGAGATTTGCAAGAATCCAGAAGTAAGAGTTTGGGCATTAATGTCAAGTTGAAATAAGAGTCATCTACATAAGTAGGATGTTTATATTAAAATTGCTGTTGTCTGCTTATTTCTGGAGTTTAATTATGTCTTCCATAATTTTAAAAAGATGGTTTGAGTGCTCAGTTTATCAAGTACTGTGGAGCTCGTGAAGTAGGCCATGAGTGTGTGTTTCAGTGGGGCATCACGGTTAAATGGTGGTCAGCAGGGAGCATGTGTCATCTGTGCCTCGCACTGGAAGGATACCCACAAGAAAGAGCTCTCGTGAAATGCTTTGGTATCTCCCGTTTCTAATTTGTACCTACCTGTATTGCGCGAAGCAGCAATTTTGTGATCGAACTGGAAAGAGTTTGAGAAAGCTGTAATTTGATGGGGTGGGAAGAATGAGAGAAAAATATGGTTGGACTGATGCTTAACAATATTGTGAAAAAGAATTGAAGGTAGGAGCCATAACTGTGGTTCTTTATAATAGTTGACCGTGAGTTTTCTGTTAGCTTGTGAAAACAAGATTACTTTGGTTTTAAATGTGAAAAAATTCAACGGTGATAATCATCATCAAAATTGACGCATATATGTATAAAACCGCATTCTTTAAACGTGTGATTCTCTTTTTGGTTAGTTTACTACATGCAAGAGTTGGACAGCAAAGACTGTCCAGGAGTAAATGACAGTGTTTTGTTGGGTTTTTTTTTAATGACAATGCTTCCTTTCTCAACCTGACATACCACTGATCTACTTTCATCTGTATGTGGAAGCCTATAGCAGCTTCAGGATTACGCTCCCAATGTATGTAGATCTGCAGATCTGCCTGCAACTTTCATGGCCTACAGCTGATGAGATGTATTATTTATTATGAGGATTTAACACTTTAATTTCTTTGTGTTCTAGTGTTAAAAATAGGTATAATTTGATTTAATATGATTGCTCAGTAAAATACCCTAACAGAGTTCTAAAGCTGGGCAGGATAATTTAAGATCTTCTCTTACTTTAAATCCTAGAGATAAAATTACTAATAAAGCCTTCATTTCCATAGGCCTCCAGCTCCTGCAGCCAAGTCTGTGCTGGAAGGACAACCGCTGATGTGGGGGGATCAGGTAGGGAAGGTCCCTCCTAAGGAGCCACTGGTGAGGCTGGGCTTCTGGGTTGTGTCGGAGGCAATTGCTGCACTTTTGCAGCACCTAGCAGAAAGGGGTCTAAGGCAGATTTGGGCCTTCTGGCTGCTGTCACAGCAACCCTCTGAGAACTGAAAGAACTGGATTTTTCAACCTGTGTTAAGGAAGACTCTGTATTATCAACAACTGTAACTAAAGGGCAATACAGTTTTCTTTTGTCTGGGGTTTTTAAGTTCTCTTTGCTGCTGTTATGAATAGGTATTTACAACTGCTAATTGCTTTTAGGAAAACTTGGTGCATATTTTTCTATTCTTGATCTTTTGAGCCAAAATTTAATAATTATTTTCCTGTATTCCAGGTTAGTGGCTTCCCAGACTCTAGGTCAGAGAGATTGTTTTGAATTAGCAAGGAACCTACCATGGCAAAATGTAGGCTGTGCTAGAAATAAGGATACTGTTCAGACTGGACTTATATTTGTCTTTAACAGCCTTTCCTTGGAGTTTGCCGTCTTACCTTTCTTTGTAGAGGAGTGTGTTAGTTTCTATTTAGACTGGGTAGGTGGATGTTTGAAGAGAATCTTTATGATGCAATACTTTCAATAATTTAACTTTTCTGTGCTTGTAGTCCTTTCGTTCTTCTTTGGCTGTGGAGGGATCAGTCTTTCTCCTTGTTAAAAACCACTGAAGATCTCGGCATATGTAACAGTCCACTCAAAAGTGGAATGCCTTGGTTTTCAGCTAGGTTATTTAAATCAATTTGTCAGTAGTGGGTTTTTTTGGTTGTGTTTTTGGTTTTTTTTTTCCCTACTGTTATTCATGGTGATTCCTTGTATGTGGAAGATCAGTAACTTGAATACAGTGCATAACTACAAAATTAGTTTCTGAATCAGCAGGGAGTGCTTATCGTGGATGTTCCTTCTGGAAAGCAGTAGACCAGGTGGGTGGCCCCTCATGCCCATCTGGAGCCCCACTAATGACCGTGTGTCTTTCTACGGGCTTAAGCAACCACATGCACAAAGCAGTTTGCAGGAGAAGAATCTCATTATTAATGGCTAGGGACACAAATTTTAAAAGTGATTGAGCTTCCTTTTCAAAAATACTGTTAAAACTTTTGAAAAGCGGGGAGTTCTGTTTCTTCTTTTAGCCTTGTTCGGTTGTCTGGGGACTTGGTTTTGTTCAGTTGTTTTTTTAAGGACCCTGTATTGGTGTCTGTTTTATCCCAGTGGAAGTGAGTATCAAAGTTACCATTAATTTCAACAATAAAAAGATACAGGATACATTTTTTTAATGCTTATATGTCATTAAGGACCTGCTTATTCTTTTTAAGAGTTATTGGAATGTTTGAAACCACAGGCTCTCATTGGCTTTTCTTTGTATTTATTTTTGGAACTAATAGGTGGAATAATACTGCTCAATCAGTTTCAAATAGATCTGCACAGGAACCAAGGCCTGTATTAGGAATAAAATTTTGGGAGAGCATTGGAGACAGATAAAAATTAAAACATCCTGAAAGCTATGTAGCTAGAGTTAAACCAAGTGGGATGGTAATAAAAAGCAGCAGTTAAGAAATTAAGAAGTGCTGACTCTTTTCCTCTCTTCAAATTCCAAGTTCTCTATTATAGCAATACCCATTTTTTTGATGAATCGTTTAGAAAGGAGTTCAGACTTTGCACTATTTTTAAATCGAGGTAAAATTTGTCAAAACCACTTAGACTACAATGTTATAAAGTGTGTGAGTACATATGCATATACACAAACGTGCATGTGTATATACAAATGAGTATATAAAAGAAATGTAAAGAGTAGATACTTTAAAACAGTACTTAAAGCGGCTGTGTGGCTCCAAAGATCTGTATTTCGAGCCTTTTACCTCCAAGTTGTTGTTTTGATCTGGCAC
>NW_009635678.1:0-24398 GCF_000690535.1 Cariama cristata | reverse complement strand
GTTATTACCGTGAGATGGCTATTCATAGACCTTTGTGAAATGAGTTGATCATCTCAGCTTATCTGCAGCTTGACAGATGTTCCCATCACAAAAATCTCCATTACCTCCTATCCTTCCCATGGGAATGACTAAGGAACAAATCGAGGAGAGTGGCTTTGAGTGTTGGCTCATTGGGTTGGAGCTGAGGAACGTTGTACGGGGCAATACAGAGAACTGGAGATGCCCAAGATACATTTGTCACTTGGTTGGTTGGTTGTTTTTTTTCCTGAAATCTTCTTTCAGGAGCTTTATGTTTACTTAAAAAATGAAATGGTAAAATGTCTGGAAATTATTTTTGAAGTTTCTAATAACTTTCTTTATCAAAGAAAGAATAAAGGATTTCATTTATTACTCTGGTTAAATTCTTCAATGTACTGTTTTTTTTAAATTATTTCTTCTACAGGAAATATTTTTAAATAAAGCAAGCAAGCAATATTTTAAAAATTCTTGTCTTCTCAGTATCTGATAGCTAAGACCTGTGGAAGCAGCATGATAATTACTTTATTCCTATCTGAGGTAAAATTATTCTCATAATTTTTGCTAAGTCTACATTTTCAGTGATATTAAATCCAAAATTATTTTGGTAACTAACTGAAGGAGGAGTAATCTGAAATGTAAATAGCATCTTGGATATTAGGGCCCTTGGTTAGCAGCATCAGTAGTATGGCCTCGCTAAGAAAAATTCCCAAGTGAGGGAACCAGAACAGTTGTCAATTGTTTGCACAACAAATCCTGTTGGATCAAATGGTGATATTCTCAACATTTAGATAAAGAGAGGCTTGCAATAATGTTGCCTTGTACCCAGCTGCCAAAGGAAACAAATGCAGTCGGAGTTAGGAGAAGACTAAGAATTGGCCAAATAGAAGGTAGGCCTACATATCATATAGGTAGTCTAATTTTTCCATTCATACTGCCTAATGTTTCAAAAACATGTAAATTAAATTTCAGTTTACTGATTTCAGACTTTATTTTTAAGCTCAGGTAGATTATTGCCAACGCGTTATTTAGGGTTATCTGGTGTGACAAACTAAAGTCTTTGTAAAAATGCGTAAAGCCTTTGGCTTTTGTCTTCATCCTTTAAGCTTTTATCTGCATACCTCGTGTATATTTTTTTATATGTATACTCATGCATGCATATTTATACACACATGTGTATATATATGCATATGGATGATTAGCCCCACTAGAATGAGGACAAGTTTCATGTGTTTTGGTAGGACTCAAGCTGTAGTGTTGACAATAACAAACAGCTGGCACTGGCTTTATGTTTTGAATGTGTTTGCACCTAATCTACTTTTAAATTATATATATTTTAAATTTGTGTATTTTTTACTTTTAAGACTCTGATGCAATGAAGATTTATGCATCTATTTAATTTTTTGATATAAGCATGCTGTCAACTTAAGGCGGTAAATTTTATTTATTTTATATGTATGTAGAAGACAAGCACAAAAAAATAAGTTTTTGCTGGATCTTCTCATCCAACCCCTAGATGAGAAGAAGAATTTTTTAGTATCTGCTATTTTTCTAGGAAAACGCTGCAAAAGTGGACAAATGCAATCATTGATTAAAGAAACAAAGTACTCGGGGGTCTGTAGCAAGCTGATTTTTCTAGAACAGAACTTCCTTTTGTCTTTTATGGGCTTGGGGGCAGAAGGGGAGATA
This sequence comes from Cariama cristata, assembly GCF_000690535.1. Classification (NCBI taxonomy): domain Eukaryota; kingdom Metazoa; phylum Chordata; class Aves; order Cariamiformes; family Cariamidae; genus Cariama; species Cariama cristata. The sequence goes on along the minus strand of NW_009635678.1, from coordinate 22,694 downwards.
CGTTGTCCCCTTGTAATCTTTATGGGGAAGAAGCTCGGCTAAAGCAAATGACGGGAAGGATCAGATTTAAGAGGCAGTCATGTTGGTATGAAGTGGTGCTGCAACGTGGTTTTGTTGTGTTGTTCTTGAGCATGGCTGCTTGAAATGTGAAATGATATTCTAAGATTTGCTGGTATTTCAAAGTTCAGTAACTTTTCTTGATGCGTTTTGAAGTCTGAAGAGAAAAAGCCTTTGGAAAAAAATAATTCTGTTTTGCAACCATTTGTTTTAAAGTTTTCTGGCTTTTTATGTTTTCTTGAAGGATCAGACCATGTTTTTCAAGGCTAACCCCCCTTTGAAAACTTCAAGTCACTTTGCTCAGAAGACTCCCATTCAGACTGTATTAGGAAAGGTTAGGCTTTTTTAAGATACTGTTTAAAAATATTTTTCCTCCTTTAACATTTTGTCACACAGGAGTTCTTGCCGAAGGGATTCTTGGCTGTTTTAGAAACTGTAATCTAGTTAAAAGGTTTGTTTATGCTTCCCATCTCTGTTCTGCTGATGGTATTAGAGTGCAGGCCAGAGCCAGGCAGCTAACTGTTTATAGCAGTCAAACTTCAATTAAAGCTGCAGCCTTCGGTTTACTAAATATCAATATGGTCATGGCAGCTGCAAATAATTGCAGAAAGGATGAAAGTAGAGGGGTGGCCTGTGATTTCTCTCTTTCTCAATAGATTCTTTTTCACTTGTTCTTTTGATATTTAGAATCCTGTGTACGCTTTCAGATTGAAAAATATTTTGCACTTGGAGAGAAGCTATCTATGGAAAATGGAGATCTGTGTTCGGGGCTGTATCTTTTTGAGGCAAAACAGTCATTGATTTCAGTGGAAGTTTTGTCCTAAACAAGGGCTATGGAGTATGTTCCTCTGTATCAGAGCAGATACCAAAATTCTTCCACCACAACCGTTGCACAGGCTGTTGACCAAATTCAAAGTACCATTGACTTTTCTCTGCTAAGGTAATTTAAATGTTGAGGGCTATGAAGTCCCACCTTTTCAGGGTTTCTACATTTAGCGGACAATAACTCAAGAATCTGTGTGTTTAAAAAAAATGCAAACTAATAACGTAGATTTCATTTAATGATTTAAACTTCAGGCTGATGTTTGGGTTTAAGGGTTATGTATTCAAGAATATGTGAATTATTGGAGCCTTTTAGAACACGCGTGGTTTTCCTTGAAGTCTGCCTTGGTGTTATTAAATAATAAAGCACGTCTGTGTCTGTAGGCCATGTGAACCGAAGAAGCAAACCATATCTGGCCTGTAGGCTATTGGTTCCTCACCTCTGTTTTAAAATTAGTAAAATCATTTGCAGCGTGATTCATTTCTAAAAATTACTTGTCCATCTGTGCAGAGCGTACCAGCTATAAAGTTGCAGTGCTCCCTGTGGTAGTGTTGATGTTTTTTTCTGAAAGTTGCATTACTCTTATAACATCTTTGTTGTAGGTTTCATATCACGCTTTGACCAAGTTACTATTCTTTGATAAATACATTTCTATTAGGCATGGAGTTTGGGGTATTATGATACTGCTGTGAAAGGTGATTTTAATTTTTTGACATATCAATAAAATATTTGTACTCTTGATGTTTTGTTATTAAAATCTATATGTGAAATCTGTACACTAAGGAAAAAAAATAAAGGGTCTACTCTGTTTTCACTGATGTCAGTGCTAAAATATTTATTAACTTCATTGGGTGCTGGATCAAGCCCTAAACCTGAATTTTTCATGAGTTCTAACTTCACAAAGGTGTTGGGGAATGAGCAGTTCAAACCGTGTAATGATCCCAAAAGCTGGTCGTCAGGCGACTTATTAATCAGCTGGTATGTGGATTCTTAGTGGATCACCGTACATATTTAGCTTTCTTCCTGTGCTTGTGGTTTTTGCTTGTCTTTTTCCCATGCTCCTTTTCTTTAAAACTTTGCAGTTACGAATCAGTCTTAATCATTTTTTGTAACTCAAGTCGTTATCTGATGTAAGAGTTCTGCTAAGCATCTGCAGACACGTGGTGAGGTGGAACTTAATGAGCATATCCCTGGAACTAAAAAATAAGCAACAACTTAAAAGATAATTTTTAACTCTTTTTTTGAAGTAAAAGGAACTTATAAATACTTAATGCCAGTAAAGGTATTCCTGTGTGTAAGAACTACGTTTTTCTTAAATAGTAACTATCAGAGCAATAACTATTGTTTTGTCAGAGAATGAATATATAAACTTTGTAGAACCTGTTGTTTACAGTTTTTTCTCTTCTTTGAAAACAGTTAATCGACTTTCTCCAAATATTGATCTATGCTGATTAAAACTAAGTTTAGCTTTATTCCGGTTGTTTTGAAGTTAAGGGTTTGATACAAGAACTCAAGACACACTTATCCCAATGTGGAACTGTTAGAAGTATAGCATTCTGATTTTTAATATTACTGCATTTAACAAAACAGTAAAAAAACCTGTTTGAATATTCAGCCTTCGCTAATTATTGCAAATAATTATAATACTTTGTGTGCACTGGCGTTTATAGTATCCGTATGTCTAGAATGTTTCTGAGTTATAGAAAAAATGAAATTTTTTTTTAGTTTCTATTTTGGTAGATAGTCAAAATTCATACGTAATGTAGTGAACTTTTTCATGTAATGGTGGTGGATGTAAACTTACTCATTACTGACAACTGGCAAACCTTAAATTGAAGAGATCTTAAAGCATCTCCAGTTATCGTTGTCTTGAAAGAAAAGTCTTTGTAGAGACTTTTGTTTAATGTCCTAATGTCAGGTCTGAAAAAAGTCTGTTAGCATCTGTACTAGAGGTCTCTACAGACAGGTGGTGGTTTAGGATTAGGCTATATGAATCTGTATGTTCATCAAAAATTTGCAAGTAACTACTACTTTTTAAATCTCTGCGTTAATCCTGTCCAGTGTAATCCGTAATTGTTCTGTCCTCAATTTGCGTAGACCCTCCCATTGTTTACTTTTGCTTTACTGACTTTATTTAACCCTAATAGAAATACCGAAGAACTTACCAACTGTTAGTTGGTCAAAGAAGTAATGTTTGACTCTCACCTCGGTGGCATTTTTCTGCATGTCGGTAGTGCAGTGAGTTTGGAATAACACAAATAAACTTCAAACTTCAGAGAATGCATCACTAGGTAGAAATATTTTTATTTTTGTGCAAACAAAGGATGGTGAAGCCTGCTTTACGAGAGAGGCAAGTTCCCTGAAACTCCAAGGTGCTGCTTGTGGATAAGTCTTCCTGCTACTCACTGTGATACACAGCATTAGGTACAGTTATTTTAAGGGAAAATGGTGGTTTGCTCTCTGTAAGAGAAAGGAGGGTTGTAACTGAAAAGTTCTGGAGAGATGTTGTGGTGTGGGAGTAGGAAGGAAACGAGCAGTGAGACGTTAGGAAGTAGCAAACTTTGGGGAGAGGGGTTGGTGGTCAGGAGAGGGGGAGTGAATGGCAATGGGGAGAGAGGGGGGATGCAGGGCGAAGGGAAGCGGATGGAGGCAAAGGAAGCGTTTGGAGAAGACTTGAAGACTGGGGGGAGTGGTGCGGAGGTAGTCAGGGCTACAGCAAAAAATTGGTAGGCATTTGGGGAACAGGTGCTGTGTAGCTGTGGGTAAAGTATTTACCGTGGTGAAGTGGAGGGGATCCCTTCCCATTGTGTCCGTTACTGGGAAATGGTGACTATTTATGGAAAAAAAAAACTGATAGCCTTGCCAAAGACGCAAGGGTAAAGCCCTATGGCTTATATTTTCACGCACAGTATCAACTGGAAAGTGCTGGTTAGTCATAGTCTTTACATACAACAGAGTCTCAGGATGATTTTAGGGAAATAAATAGGCATCCAACTACTATCAGACATATAACTAATTCCGTAATATTGTCACTGTTAGTGCCTAGACTTGGAAGAATTTAAAAGTTGTTACGTTCTAGATCATCCGGCGTACTTGGACACCAAGCCCCACTGTTTTCAAACAATAACTGATACCAGTAGAAAAGAAGTGCTTAAATATCTTTGAGGACTTTGGCCTAGATGTTTAGGTTTCCACGAGTTGAAGTCTCTAGGCAACTAAATACATGACTTGAGTTCAGTTTTTTTCTTCTTTGTCCTACTTCACTTCTGTCTTGTGGCTGCAAACTCCGTGTCTTGGAGGAAAGCATCAGAGAAGTCTGCTGTTCCCGTAGCATAAACAGCTCTCTTTGTCAAAGACCTACATGTTTAAGAAAGCGTCCCATCATTATATTCTGAAAAGGGTGACTGAAATGCTCAGCATGCCTTCTCTGGCTTGCCATTATTTTGTTTACTTTGACTATATTCTTTCTTACTCGTCTCTTGAGTAAACAATTCTAATCCACTGCTGTACATGCAAGTCTCTTTTGTTATTTATTTCTGAACCTCCCTATTTTTTTATGCATCCTTTTGACATCAGATGGTCAGAAGTAAACACAGTATTCCTAGTGAGGGGAAACCACTGATTTATATGGATTATTCTAATCCAACATCATGCAAGCAAAATCAAAAAATAGTTTGACTACCTAATGATTCAGAAATGCAGAAGTGTTGCCAAAAATTTTAGCATTTGTTAGCTTTACTCTTGAGCAAATGCATTCTGGTAGAGAATTTAACTTCTTTGTTTTAGCTCTTATCTTCAGAGTTTTAAGGCTGTGAATTTATTCCACAAAACCAGAAGCGTGCATTCTAAAAAATAGTTTTCGTATTTCTATTAATTGTAAATTGCTTGCATCTTCCTTTTCAAATAAGTATTTATAGACTTACATCTACAGGGACAAACATTCTTCCATTGACTACAGCCAGAAAAGTTGGGGGGTTTTATTGAACAGGAGCTTTAATACAATTTAGCATTTTCTAGTTTGAGATAATGGTCTGAAGTATGGCTCATACCATAGGAAATAAATCCGGTATACCTTAGTGAGGAAAGGAGTATCTCTTGAATAACACCAGTTTCTGTGTATTTTGAGTGTTAAGTACTTCAACAGAAATAGGAACAAAATTTTTTGAGGAACCTGAGCGGAAGTAGGAACCAGATGCGTTGATTTTGTAAGCATTAAACAGTCTGCGTTTTAAGAATTATTCTCTGATCCCTTTGATTTTGATGACTGACTAAATTATTTTATGTGCCTCTTCTGGACAGTGTTTTTCTGTATGTTTGTCAATCATAACTGAAGCCCTGGTATTACTGTAATACAGAATAATAGTAATAATGAGGAATTTTTTTTTTCATTGACTTCAGTGAAAATTATTTTGGACCTAATACAGGGGGATGATTTTACATAGTTCAATAAAGAATGAAAAAAGAAAAGTGGTAATTTAGTAAGAACATTAGAAGAGACTTCTTATAATGAGGGAAACTTGATTTCTAAATTTAATTTGTTGGATAGCTTAAATTCTAATTACTGATACTATTCTATGTTAGCTTCTTAGCTTGGCTACAAGGCAATATCTTTGCACTTAGAAGAAATGAACTTAATTTTTTCATTCCTTTCTTTCCTGTTTTTTGATTATTTTTTTTAAAAAAAACACCCACCAAACACCAAACCTGTCCCAAAATACTTAAATGTATGCTTTCCTCTAAACTACAACAGCTGTACAACACTGTTTTAAAAAACTATTCTGATACTGTTCTGCCAAAATCAAGAAAAAGGGATTTGTTCAATCAGCTGAAACAAAATTATCTGCACACTAGCAATGAGTTACTTAAGCATTTTCCCCATGGTTCAGCATCTGATGAAACATATGTTAATAAATATTTGCTTTAAGTTAGAAAACCAGATTTGAGAGGATTTGGGGTTTTATTTAGATTTTTATGTAGTAATACACAGGTCAGTTGACTGTTTGACTTCGGACAGGTTGGGGGGGAGTCTAACAAAGTGAAAATGCCTGTTCTGTATGAAATGCAGAATACGTGCTCAGCAACTGGATTGATCTTTGAACACCGTTCTTGTTAGATGTTCTTCTCGCTATTATAAAATACAAAATTTTAAAATCGAACTTAATTGATTTGGATAAAAGTGAGGAAAATAATAAATTTCTGCAACATTGCAGTATGAAGTATTAAATGGGAAATATGTGGAGACGTTAAATGTTTAGGAGTGCTGGCCTCAGTTTGATTTATAACCAGGGAGCTTTGCATTACTTTTATATGGCTTTTACCATGGCATTCTACTTTAAAATAAAGTAAAAAGTAAAAGCCTTTTCTACATAGAAAAGTAACAGTCATACATTCTGTCATCAAGTGATTTTATTATTTTTTTTATAATTTTTTTTAGTATTGTGTACTGTGATTTGATGCTACTATTATTAAATGTTAATAACATGATTTTGGTAAGAGAACTTCAATATCTGGACAGAACACTGTGTGTTTCTATAGAGAAGGTAATTGCTGTCCTAAATTTGAGTAGCGTATGTTTGTGTGCGTATGCACGTGGCTTTTTTTTGAGGTTCCTTCATTTGATGGTATTGTCTCGTAGGCATTGCTTCCCTTTGAGGTGGGTGCGACTTGTACCTCTCTGAGAGGTGAGATTATGTCTAGTAGTGGAGAGTAGCGTATTTTTCTCTGTGCAATGGAAAAAGAAGTTTATGACTTGGGCAAAACACTTTCCCCATTTCTGTAGAGACTTGTGTGTTTAGTGTCCAAAAACTTTTTCATAAATATAGCTATAGAATACCTAAGGCTATTCATTTCATCTTTTCAAGGGCAAAGGATTTTTTTTTTTTTTCATTGCTTTCTTTTTTGATTAAATTTTTTGAGGAAGGGAGCTGTCAGAACGAACTTTATAGTTTTTCCTTTTTTGAATTGACACTCTATAAAATTTTATCTTAGCAGATTCGATACAAGAAGGAAGAAAGCGATAGACTACAAGTAGGGCACAGAAGAAAGTTGTAGGTTATTAAATCTTTTCAAGGAGAAAAGGAAGTAGTTCAGTGTGCTCACAGAGGTTCCTGTGTCAGCATTTGAGAAGCCTGGAAGAGATTATCTTCAGCCAACGGTAGGTGACGAAGGAGAGGATGTGAAGAGAACACTGGACTACCAGCATGAAGGGAACTGGAGGTATTAGCCTGTTTGAAAACTGGTTTTGCTTTAGATGTCTTCTTGCTCTGCAGTTCTTGAGCTACAGTGTGAGAGAGAGTTTTGAGCACACAGATTAAAAGGTGGATGCTAATGTCTTGAAATAGACATTTTAATAGACTTTTGGCTTTTTTTTTTTTTGAGTGAATTTATCATTATGGAGAAATGATAGCAATGCAACAGATAAATTGGAGCAATTTAACACTTCACACACCTGTTTGGTTTTGCGGCATGTTTTTCCTCCCCATAGTGCTATCCACATCCATGTACATTTTGCTGAGAATTGGCCCCTCTCTTGAGGGCATGGGCAGTATTAATAGAATTAGTTAAGGGTCATTTGGCCAAAGGGTTCGCGTCATAATCTGTCAGCTCAGTTCTCTGGCAGGTGAGCTGGGTATTTAGGCATGCGTATCGCTCCACCTATGGCACTGGTGTTCAGCTCTGCACCCCACTGAGATTTCTCAGCTGGATTCTACTTTGTCTCCAGCAGTGAATTTGTCAAAAAGACATCAACATTTAAAAAAAAATAAATTATTAGCTGTTGTCCCAACCCTGTGAATTGGTAATGCTTCTGGAACGTACGCTAGAGAAAGTGGGGTGTGTACATATTGAAGAGTGGAGCAGGTGGAGCCAGGTAAGCTGTGCTGAAGCTATCAAGTCTGTAAGATCAGTCATGTCCTTACCAGTCGAGGCTTGTGTTAGGCTTGCGTGTATCTTGAGCATAATCCTTTACTCAGATGCCATTCTCACAGAAAATTGCTTGTTATTTTAGGTGTGTAGGATCGGCCTGCCTAGGTGCTTGATTGATGCTGACCCCCTCTGATAATGAGGGTCGGTATCAGCATATAATAATGTTACAGAATATGCCTGTACAAAGATTTACCCAAGTCTGAACACGTATGGAACCTGCTTGCAGAGGCCAGTACCTTAGCAGATGTGTACAGCTGTATCTTGCAGTTGCACTTTATTGTTGCTAACTTTCTGAAGTAGTAAGTGCTGTAGCCAGCCTCTGAATTATTACACTGTGAAAGATGATGTTTGTCCTCCTTAAGCCCTTTTGCACGAGTGTTTGCCGTCACCTTTTTTAAGCTAAGGTACGGGTGATTCAATAATGTTCTTCGCTTCTGCCTTTCTCCAGCCAGTGCCAGTCCCCAATTCTGTCACTGTGGGATAAGCTGCACCTGCTTGGGACTCAGCTGTTGTTTCAGCAGGTTACAACCAGATATTTTGAGAGATTTATGGACAGCTTTCCACCGACCCCTTCTGACTTCTAGGAGGTGCTGACTCCTCTCAGGGGGAGGTTGGTAGGGCGGGCTGGAGAACTGTAGTTTCCGTATCTGGCTGCTGATGCGAGGCAGTTGAAACAAGATGAAATCATGCGGATGTGAACACTTGGGAACTTTTATAAAATCAGTCAGTCATATGTGGAACTTTTCTGAGAGTATGTCACTTGTCCTTTGTCTAGCCGGGGAAGCGAGAAATACTACAACAGCCTGAAAGCAAGTGAACATTATCCAGACTGCACTAGTTTGGGAATCAGACCTTATGTTTTGAGAACTTGTCATTTCTGCAGTCATGGAGACACTCATTAAATATGTCACATTCAATACACAGTTTATTGAGCAATTTACTGACAAATGACGAATAGAACAAATGTATCTTGAGTGATAGCTGGTTTTGGAGAGGATAGTCTTCCCTGGGCTGGTTGTGTTCATATCTGTTCATGAAATTTCACTTGTGAAGGTTACTGTCTGGTAACACAGGTCTTGGTTAGCCATGTTGATTCTCTTCCAGTAACGAATACAACAAGGTTGCGTTGGCAAAGTGTACAGCTTCACACAACTGGGAAGACCTACTGTTGATTTATTTAGGCAATGGTAGGTCTACACTTTGTGAACAACAGGCTTTTTTAAGAGGAATATTCCAGTGTTATTTCAGAAGATTTTGCCCACTTTACACTTGCTTGACTATCCCAGAGTTCCTGGTGTATGACTGTGCTTTAATTACAAAACTAGCAATTGCAGGATGATGTGCATTTCATACTTCAAGATAAAAACCTGCCGTTTGAATGCTGTTAAGCCAGTGTCATCTGTGTTGCTGTGTCATGCTGCCCTGTGCACTGCAGAAAGTGTATGTGTAATTGTTTTAATCTGAGGTGGACAGAGGATGCTGCTGTACACAGGCACATTTCAAACGGGTGCAGCTATCCAAGTGTGGGATAGGTCCAGGTGAGCAGGGAACACTGCTTTAGGTTCGTATCTTTGCCTTGTGTGAAGATCTAGAAGGAGAAAACCCAGTGTGGTGGTAAGGAGAATGTGCTATTTTCTTGCATAATAGCCTTTGGGTTTTGGGGGGGGGGTTTATATGCTGGTGTTACAAATCCTTAGGCCCTTCAGTAAAGATATGACATGGGTGCAGTTTTCTGATTCTTCTTCCAAAACTTAAAATTACATTGTATATTCAAAAAAACCCAATTAAAAAATAACAAAGCATTAAACTATCCAAAAGTACATGGGAAAGCATTCTGGTTTCTTGTCCACTGACAGGTTCATAGTTAGAACAGTGTAGTAAAACAAAAATGGATGTAAAATTGTGCCCTTGGAGAAATTCTACGAGGAATCCAGAATAGTGATGTTTTCTGCACTGAAACTTCCACTAGATTTATATATTCTACAGCTTTCCTAGCACAGGTAAAAGGGCCCAGATCAATGATATAATCTACCAATTTAGACCTTAGTTTCTATTTTTAAGTAAGTGGTATCTTAAAGTTTTGCTGTAGGGATTTGGGAGCATCTTATGAAGGAATATTTGTCCTCTCACCATTTTGGATTATAAGGCCAGAAGAAATATGGAAGGGAGAGCATACCGAATTTATAAAATATCCATCTGAGCAGAGCAAAAGGATTCTTTTTAACAGAAAAATACTCTGATTCTTCCCCACCCCCAACAGAAGGAATAAATGAAGAAAGAATTCAGCTGAACTAAGACACTAACAGAAGCAGAAGAGGTGAAAAGCCACAACCAGTGAGGGAAGACAAAAAGGAGGGTCATAAATGGTTTGTTGTGTGGTGAACAGGTTGTTAATGCTGTTAATGATTGAACTGTTTATTGGGGGGTTACAAAGGGTTGGTAAACTACTCTGCTCAGGAATTTCACTGAATCTGGCAGAAATGAGCAAAAGTGAGGTTAGCAGGTTGCCAAACTAGAACTCGGAGACTTGCCAGCAGAAGTCATTCTCACTGCTGAAGCTCCCCAAGCCTGGTGAGGAGCCCAAACACAGATGGCTTCAGGGTCCTTCTTCGCTTAATTCAGTGACTGGACATATTCAGACTGAGACGCTCCTCTGATGCTAATAACTATATAGCACTATTAAGTTACCAGAGTGATAGAGTTACAAGGAGCATGGAAGTTTACAGAAATATGCAGTAATACTTGCTAGACCTGTAAATCTAGTTTGGGGGTTGGGTATTTTTGGTTTTTGTTTTCTAGGGTTTTTTAATAAATGCAAACTTCCTAAAGTCAACTGATAGTTACGCATTTGTTGTTTGCCCTTGCTTTGAGTCCATCTTAGTTGCTACAGAGAGGATCAGGAAAATGGTGTTACTGATACCTTTGCAATTAAGGACATCCAACTTGTTATGTGTAAGATCCCTCATAACTGTAACGTTACGGTTTAAAAACTGGAAGTCACATCCCCTGTTTTACCCCTTCGTAATAGAGGTTACAGCTACCGCTTGCTCAGCTGCAGCTCTGGCTGCTCCTCTTCTGGTTGTTCTTTAGGCTCACTGGCTCAGATTCTTGGGTTATGTCCCCATGGGTGGTGACCTTAAAGAGGTCTCAGAGGAGTACTGTGACTTGGTTTGTGTTTTGTTTTGCTATTCCTGTCTGAAATCATACTGCTCCTGTTCATAAACCTATCATGCAGAATCTGATCACAAGGTCTATATTTAGAAATCAAGGAGGAACCTTTCAAACTCCCTGTAGTAGAGATGGGAAGAGGAGGAATATCCAGACTTGTCACTTCCCCACAGAAGAGGCCCACAGTTTCGAGAAACATTTCTGGTGGTATACAGCAGTATGATCAGCCTGTATCTGTGTCCGTGTTTTAAGTAAACAAATACGTATTTCTGCTGTCTCTCCCAAAATCATGGACTCATCTTTACTCTTAATAGCTCTTGGACATGTTATTCTCAATGGTTGGCTGTAGAATAGACAATTGGAGTTCAGCTGGTTCATATAGATCATGCAAAATGGCAAAAAGGTGCATTTAAGCACTGCTAGTCTTCAGCGTTCAAAGATATGGGGAATAATGAGCAGACAGGAAAACTGGAACATCTTGGCCATTGTAGGAATACTTTGACGTTTCAAATTACACACACCCCCCGTTTGTGCAAAAATCCTTAATCCAAACCACATGTTTGTACATGATTTTATTTTACCTATTCACGATACCAAGTCTGGGGCAAAACATGTCTGTGAGTAAAACTCTTGGCGTATTCTAAATGAGAATTCAACCACAAGTGATATATCAAGTTAGCACAATTTGCATTAATTAGCAAAATTCATCAGCTGCCAATCAAACTACTCTGAGCTCCAGTTTTGGCTGTAAGTTTATGCTTACTGGGCCTAACCTGAGTATTGTAACTCAAGTGAAGTAACTGGTAGCTGCTCACTGTTGCAGTAATTTGAGCTGACTCTTGCTGTGAAGGTGAGCGATTGCTTGCAAGGAAGCTCCCGATGCTTGAAAGTTGTTCTTGCAGCAAACTGTGACGGTATTTGGTATGCATGCTCTCTGCTCTTGGCATGTTATCTTCTGGGCCTGCTTTTCGCCTACATAATGTAACGTGGAGTATAGTAAATACAGAAGTGTAATGATACAGTGAGGAATCCATCAGTTTAGGATAAATGTCATTTTTTTGTTATTTTTTTTCTCATAAGTTGGTCGAAACTAGATGTAAAACATTGCATTAAACCTTAGTGTACAAAAGCAGAGATTGACATGTCACTTTACTGGGTAAGTTGAGATTCATCTGCGAACAGGGTTTTGGAGAAATAGTACTTAACTTCTCCCTTCCCTCAGAAAAAACAGAAATCTGCTTCTAAAAAGTTCTGAGTTTTTGCAGCTCTTTTTGGACACTGGAGAGAAGGGAAAGTGGATGTGGCTGAATGATCTCTATCTAGCATTTCAAGGTATTGTTTAAGAATATTTCATGGTACTGTTCTGTTCTGCAAGAGTCATAGTATCCATACTCATAAATAATTTGTACTTTTTCTGAACTGTCCTCCTTTAGAGCCTGCTTTGCTAGCGGTAAGTTCGGAATGAAACCTCACTTGATAAACTTGAGTTTAGTAGTTGATGAGCAGCTAGGTTAGGAGCTGTGTCCTCTGTGAAACGGCCTTTCTGCGTCCATCGGCTCTTAGGAGAGTGGTCTCCACGTTGCCATGCGTGCGTCTCAAACCAGGCACTGCGGGTACCTCCTTGGTACTTCTCCCCGTAGCTGCTCTCCACTCCAGGCCATCCTCAGCCTGGTCCAGAAGACAGCCAAAACTTCTGGCACATCTCATCACTCGGCAGGGTGCAAGGAAGGTGCCCCAGGCAGCTCTGGACCTAGAAGAACGTGCTGTGTTAGCATGTATCCAGGATGATGGACCTTACCGGGATCATCCAAACACCTCCTGGGCTTCGAGGATCAAGCTGGAGAGTGTCTGTATTGTCACAGTCACGGAGGAGATGAGTGATAGTATCACATTTTCTTTGTTATGTGTGGATATTTACAGACAATAGATTACTCATCTCTGCCTTTTTCTGTACAGTGCAGCAAGTTTTTCTGGCATTAAAGTAGGTTGTCTCAGTTTGGAATGTTTCCCTTCTAAAACCAAAGCTTTTTACTGCAAAGGAAATGTTGGGGGAAAAGTTTTCTTAAATCAGGATGCATGTACAAAATGATGGCTGGGTACCCACCTACAGTTTAAAAAAATTGCTTCCGAGGGTAGTACTGTTCAGATACAGCAAAATAGTTGTGTAGTGGTAGAAAGTTGCTGTTGCCTGTTGTAAGAAAATGCAGAGGAGAACGAATGTCTGACTTCAGATTAGAAATTGAATGATAAACTACTGAGAAAGCAGGATGGAAGTTCTCCGGCCTACGCTAGTATTTATTGCCCAGGATACTTATTTGTGTTATTCTCTTTAAGAAACTCTGCAAGACTGTTTGTATCTGAAGTTCACCTACGTATTAGAAGTTTTTGATAGAGGATGAAGTAAATTCTTCTGACTTGTGGTGGCTGTAAATTCATAGGTGAAGAAGGCTGAGCTTTCTGTGTCACTGTCCCTGTCAGTCAGGCTTGCCTAAGGTGTTTGAAGAGACCTCTTCACGTCTCGGTGAAGGCTGGCATTGCAGAAGACACGCCAGTGGGCTGTCCTCCGGCTTAATGAGGAACACGGGTACGTTATGGTTGCTGCACAGCATCCTGTGTGCATTGCCTTTTCTTCTGGCCATTACGTGTACAGGTGTCACAGGGCTGCGATACAGCCACCTCCGTCCCTTTCCCCAGCAAAGCCAGGATGCGAACATGGCACAGTGGTGTTGTGGTTGGTAAATAACTTCACCTGTGAACACCTGGAGTCATAAAGTAGTGTAATTGCCTGACAGGATACATTTAGATCCTGACAAGACTTTTCAGTTACCAGTCGCGTGTTCAGTACTCTCTAACACGCAAATACAAATTTGTCATAAAGAGCCAGCAATTTGGAAAGGAAACAGATGTTGCAAGTGTATCTGGAAGATGAGTTTGTAAACCCAGAGAAGTTTTGTGCCAGAACTTTTCTGAAACTGAAGGTGTGGCAGCTGCTTTTTATTACCTGGTGTGTCTGATTCTTAACCATAGCCATCCTTCTAATAAAAAAACTAAAAGGTAGTTACTTGGTATCATGCTGTGGTCCCTTATTAGGCTGGAAGTATATGCCACTGCATGAACAACTGAATGCAGACCTTTTGTAGACGTTGAGATGAAGTATACCTGAGCAGGTTTCTCTTGTCTCTATAAAGAATAAAGTTGGTGGGATTTTACTGTTTGGTAGTTTGTTTATTTTCCTTTTGGAGGAAAAGTTCAGATGTGTTAATGAAGTAATCCGCATTGATCCACCTTCTGGGTTTTATTAAATACCTTACGAAAATTCCTCTGGAAAACCTAGAGGTGTCTTTTTAGAAAGCTCAAATGGATACTGCCGTTGTTACTGGAATCGAGTGTCCTTACTCTTGTGTACTGCTACTGCAAGTACTTCTTCAGTCCATATGAACAAGAATAGGTGCTGCTTTTATTATGTCTTAGAAGAAATTTCACGTGGGCCAAATCTGAAAACAGGCTTGTTCCCCTCGTTCTGCATATTGCTGGCTTGTTAACGTGGCAGTTCCTTGTCAATCTGTCCCACAGCTGTAATCTCCTATTTGGCCCATGTGAAGGTTCTTCTGGCTGTTGTAACCTGTGAGAGAGATGCCCCAGAGAGACACAACTCTTAAGGCTTTGATGTAACAGCACATCAGCCTGTCTTTGGGCTTTGCATGGTAGTGTTAAAATGACAGAAGTAGTAAACTAGGAAGGCTTTGTCCCAAACAACTGATAATATCTTCAGGAGCAGTGAAGTTTGCATTGCATTCATTTTAGTCTTCGCTATATAAACCTAGCAAACTTTAAAGGCAGAAGAGGGCTTCTTCCTTCCCTGTTATCTTTCCTTCTCTTAGTTGCCTGATTTTCCTGGCCCAGAAACTTTAACATTGTACTAATACTTTAAGGAAAGGGCTTAGGCATCTTGGCATCCTTCAGTGTTTCTCAGTACACAGTTCATCAGTAGGAGATAGCAATTACATGTTTCGTGCATGGGATCATTGCTGGGGATGGGAGAGAAGAAAAAAATAAAAAAAGCTGCCAGTTACTCTGTGCTTTTGTCAGTGTTCTTGCTACTTCATGGAGAGCAGAGCCATGTCTCAAAAGAAAATAGGAAGGAGAAAACTCTGACACGAGCCCTTAGGAGACGGATCTCCTATTCTCCTGAGTGCTCAAGTGACTTTAGAAGAAGCCTGCTAGCTTGGAAATGTGCAGCTTGCCTTGTGTGTCTGCCAGACGTCCACCTCTGCTATGCTCCTATGGGGTCTTTAATGGGGTATTTCTTTAGTGGTCATCCTGATATTGGGAAAAGAGACGGCAACAGGTCCTCAGTTGTGGGCCTGGGAGGTGTGACTGCAGCATATTCAGGCATACTCGAACTAGCTTGGGTACAAAAAGCAGTAAACTTGCGGCAGAACAGGCTTCAACGTGCTCTAGCCGCTCTCACAAGCGCTTTCGCTGCTGCTTTTTTCATTGCTATTTGTACCCAAGCTGGGGAGATTAAAACTAGGTCATGTCTGTCTGTCTGTCTGCAGTTACACCCTTGTGTTAGCAGTGTCGGCATACCTGAAGCTTGATTTTCCTCTACCCAGCGAGTCCTCCCTCTTCTCCTTCCCCACCCCACCCCAAAGAAGGGAAAGTAAATGTGACTCCGGAGTGTCAGATCAGAGGAAGAGGCTTTTTTGCTGCGTTGTCTGATAACACTAGGAATTTATTGCTGTGATTCTTCCTGAGTTTAGCAAGTAGGAGAAATAGTGCTTTCCTGGTTTTAGGAAACTGGAAAATTAGCGTGGATGCGTATGTTCGTAAAAAACTCAATTACAAGATGTCAGTTATGCCATTATCTTAGCATAGGTAAATTTGTCTGAAAACCTGAGCTGTCCTGTTTTATATGGTTGGGATTATTATATCCCTGCGTGGACTTCTCTGAAGACTCTGAGTGCAAGTCCCAAGCCTAAGAATGCATTTCTTAGGCCCACGTGTATAATCCACAGTAATTCTAGGCTATGTTAATTATGTCCTAAAAAGAAAAAACATTTCTAGGCAAAAATAACTTAAGTTTTACTGAAGTCCATTCATATTCACAGTGGCAAATATCCAGACATCCTTCTTTTTGCCTACTTCCTTTCCCATCCTCCAGCCTGCACGTTTTTTTTTTTCCCTTAAAGAAAATAAACTTTCGCTTCCAGATTCAAATGCATTTCTATTGCTGTCACTCTCAAAATAAGCAAATAGGAAGGGAAGACCTTCAGGTAAAAATTATAACCTAAAACCTAACTCTGTCCTGTTCGGGGCATTTATTCCTTATTTATATCTTCAATTTAAAATGTACAATTTTTTTTTTTCCTGCTAAAGCTACTTCACAGAGGAACTGTGTGAGCAGAGATGTTTATACCTGTATAGAGTTTTTTATGTGTAATTCAGTATAGCCATAAGAGATGTTTTAAACAGATAGGAATTTTGAAAATGTGTAGGTCTTTTAGGAATACATAGTTCATGTTGTCATAATTTTTCAACTTACCGTGATCCAATCTTTGTTTTAGATAATGCAAGCCAGATGGGTTATTGTTAGTTTTATACACTAATATTTGTATTTGGGATTTTTTTAATGATTTGTACTAATACAGCTGAGGCAGTATGCATTATATAATAATGATTAAGGATTTTTTTTTTTACTTCAGTTGTTTTGTTTGTTTTTTCAATGTTCGTTAAGGATCAGATGTTACTAAGATTTGATTATTTTGTATTTTCCTACAAAAAAAGGTTGCTTAAAAAGGATTTCTGGTATGCTTTGGAAGAAAGGAAAGATAGTTTATACAAATGCAATAAATAAATAAATAAATCGAGAAAAATGTATGCAAGTACAATACTGCAGGAAACATGAGACAGCATAAAAACAGCCTTCTTTGCAGAAATATTTGATCAAGTATTCTTCCCTGAGAAGTAAAATTTAGATTAATAATTGTGACAGTTGTCAGCTTCTAAATATGATCAATATTATAAGCTCAATTACAATTTATTTTCTTTGTAGATCATAATTTCAGATAAATATCACTAAAAGGCAATTCTGAGCTGGAGAGACAAAGGCAATTAAATTCTACATTAATTTGTTTACCAGTGTCACATGGAATAAATCGACTGTAAGTTTTCATAAATTATCTAGATGTGCCAGTAGAGGAATAATTTTGTAGAATATTGGAATGGAGAAATGTGAATTCTTTTCTGTAGTCACATGTTTAATTAAACATTATGTAAAATAAAATATGATAAAAATCATATTGGCCAGATTATATTGGGATGCCAGGGCTGTCCTTTATATACAAAAGCAAAAAATGGAAGGAGGGAGGCAGGGGCAAAATGAGTAGGAGCTCTGTGAGCAGAAGCTCAAAACCGGTACTTGCTTATTCCCTGTTTTCAAACAGTGGAATTTCTTGTGAGCATAAGCCCCATCCATGAAGGAGTACATATTAGCTTGAAAAGATCAATTTTGAACTCTTTTGGTTTTAAAGATAGCCTTTAAAATGTCAGCCAATGCAATGCAGAGTTTCCAGGAATACAAACAGAATCATTTCTTCTGCAACAGCAGAAAAAAAAATTGTAGAGTTTTGGGGGTTTTTGTTTGTTTGGGTTTTTTAATTCTCCGGAGCACTGCGGGCAACATGAAAATTAAGACGGAACGACTCAATTTTATACTGATTGGAAAATCTGTGAGTACGAATAGCAGCCTCACTTCCTTGGCGACTAGTACCTATACATTTCTAGATTTCATGATATTTGCTGATGCTTTTAAGACGGATGATAGAATTGTAGAATATCCTGAGTTGGAAGGTACCCATGAGGATCAAGTCCAACTCCTGACTCCACCCAGGACAACCCAAAAGTTAAACCATGTGTCTAAGAGCATTGCCCAAAGGCTTGTTGAACACCGACAGACTTGAGGCCATGACCACTTCCCTGGGGAGTTTACTTGACTGGAACAGATAAGCTGTTGCTCGCGTTGACCATAATACTTCCCTTGGAGGTATTTCTTACACTTAACTCTTCAGATCTTTCGTGTTCTCTACTATATCTTTGGCTGAAATGAGAAGCAACTTCCATGTTTTTCATCATTTATAACATGTTTCTTTTTGTTACCTGAGAAAATATAGATAAAGGTTTGTCCCTAGTGTTAGCTGTGAGAGCCAAACATGCTCACTTTGTTCTTTTTTTCTTTAAACACAAATACAAGATAACAACAGTGATTCAAGTCTATTTTATGGGTTTTCTTCTAGTTCCATCCTGATATGCTTAGGTTGTTATCCTTTGCTGTAATTATTTTATTTTATGATACCTTCAGAGCACCTAATTTGTTTTCTGTCTTTTACAGTTTGTTGTTTATTGTTTGTTTTTGTTTTTTTCTTTTGTTTTTTATGATTTCAAAGCCGGATCTATTGCTGCATCCTCATAGTGACTTAAGAGTCAAAGAAAAAAGTACGTCATTTGACAAGTGGCAGCTGAGAGAGATTAAATAATTTGCTCAACTCAGTGTCAGAGTTGGGATTAGAAGTCTCTTCCTGCTGTAGTCTCTGAACACTAGATTATGTTGTTATTTCTGTCCTGAATTATAGTCTAATAAAAGAGATTTTAGAAGGTACTATGGTAAGTGTGTCCTATTCATATCTAATTTAATCTTTGAAGGGCAGGATTTATCACCCATGTGTAATCACTGTACAATCATCCTTCATTGTTCAGCAGTTAAACTCTTTTTTTGGTGTACGTATGCAACAACTGTTTATAAAGATACCAGTTTAAAAGGATATTTAAGTAATTGTCATATACCTATTTTCACTTTGGTATTAGTTTCATGACTGCATGAAGGAATGTTGACTGCAAGCAGTGAGAAATAAAATACTAAAGAGGGGGAGAAAATGTTCTGAACTCTCTTAAAACTTTCTGTTGATATTCTAATACTGATATGGACAGGGACTATACCCAGGCTACTGTCTTTGTAAGGGAATAGTTAACATTACATACACCAAAACTAGAAGATAAAGTGGCAAGAGTGTGAACGTGTGGCTCAGATAGGCATTTCCAACTTCTTTAGCAGTGGCAAACTTCCATCTATGCCACAGTCATGTAAGAGATTCATACTGTTTTGTTAGTGATTTGTGTGTACCAGGAAGAGGATGCCAGCAGAAGAAACAAACGGGAACTTGTAGATTAATTTAGTGGGAATTTTGAAATGGATTCAGGAGGTAACAGGACTGTACCCATGTTGTTTTGTGGGTTTATCATATGTTCCCTTCATGGATGAAATGGCGAACTTAGCATGTGAAAACTACCTTGTCAGAGCTAAAAGGACAAACATGAATTGGTCTGATAAAGGTGAGGGTGAATTTTTGTTGCCATTCTTTAAGTAGAACCATGAACCTGGACTCAACGCCATTTTAAAGAAAGATGTTAGGCAAGTATGTATGCAGTAATTATGCACATCACTGTCTTCATGAGAGGAATTAACAGCAAAAAAAATCATAAGGTTTACTTTTCTGCTGTTTTTCTCTTTTGTGCTTCAAATAGAGTAAGGAAGGACAACTCAGGAGACTTTTTTTAATGAATGGGATCTAAATCTAAGGAACAGACTTTTGAAGCAGAATACGTTTTGCATGGTTGTCACTCTGCTGTCTAAATAATAGTTTGGAAAAAAATTACTCTCAAAGTAGAGATTATTTGGCATCTCTGGAAATTAATGCTTTAATGAATACTACTTTTTTGGTGCTTAGGATACTAAATTAGACTTCTGTTTTTTATTTTAACATACTTTAAATATTGGTCTTCACTGAGCTTGTACTGTGAGCTTGTACACAAACAAGTACAACTCAGTTAAAAAGTCAAAAATATGAAATTGATGGTTTCAAATATAGATTAGTCAATGCAGATTGTCAAAAAAAAAAAGAAACAAAAAAAACCCCACAAAAACAAAACTAAACAAAAACCCAACCCAAATGCATGTCGGTTTACTTTTTCAACAGATAGAGAATTGGTAATTTTTTGAATGGACTTTGAGTTTGTCAGAAGACTGAATGGTCGTCAGATGAAGAACTTTAATCTCCACAGGTTTGTCTGCCTGTGAGAGCAGTACTAACTGTTACCTTATGGTAGATAATAAAACACATCTGTTCTTTAAAAAGAAAAAAAAAGTTTTCTGTCCTTTCTTCAAGTCCTCAGAGTCAACTCATCCTTTACAAATACCTTTCATTATTTGGGTTTCCTCTTCTGTACAGGTAAATATTATGCATGCTTATCCTAGCACAAGAATAACTTTTTTTTTTAAAAAAAAAAAAAACAAACTATCATCTGAATGTATGGTGTCTGCACCTCATCTAGAGGGCAATGGATCCCTGTCACATCTCCATGACTTTCCAAAGAATAGCAGAGCCTTCAGTCATTCTTTGGAGAGGGACAGAAGTTCTTTCTCTTTGATTCTTCTTGAAAGCCACTGCTATGTGATCTGCAGCGATGGGAGAGTTTGTCAGGCTGCGAACAGCTTTTTTTCGTGGTCCTTTCTGATGTCCCAGTGGGCAAGAGCACGCCAGCGGGCACGAGCAGGGAGGGCAGTGCGCAAGAGGAATGGTGTTCTGTGATGTTGGAGGCTCAGAGGAGTTAATGTGAGAGATGACAGTGCAAATTCCTTCTGAACATTTTCCTCCATGTTAGAATCACAGAATCGGAATCATTTAGGTTGGAAAAGACCTTTAAGATCGTCAAGTCCAACCGTTCACCTAGCACGACCAAGCCCACCACTAAACCATGTCCCTAAACTCTACATCCACACATCTTTCAAATACCTCCAGGGATGGGGACTCTGTCACTTCCCTGGGCAACCTCTTCGAGTGCCTGACAACCCTTTCAGTGAAGAAATTCTTCCTAATATCCAATCTAAACTTTCCCTGGTGTTGCTGCAACCCACAGGCTTGAGTGGATCTTCCAGAAGGAAGGGCTGGTTTTTTTGAGCTTTCAGGCCTTTTCTTCTGTGCGTCACTAACAGACATCAGGGCCTGTGACCACTTTCTTGTGTTTGCGTGGCTAATTGAAAAAAGGATGTGTGTTTGGAGCAGTCTGGCTAAACAAAATTAGTGTGGGAAAAGGTTGTCTGGTTGTTAAAGACATGTTGGGATGCCAGGGGAGCATATGGTCTGTGGTGAAAGGTCCGGGGCTCAAATGGCTGAGCTGTATTCTCAGCGCTGTCACTTACTTCCTATGCGCTGTTGTATTGATCACACTCTTCTGCATCTGTGCTGTAAAAAGTGACTGATGGTAGCCTTGCGTCACTCTTAATATCATGTTAAATTTATTCATCTTGGTAGAGGGCTCAGGATTACAGTAACTGAATATATGAAGAAGCTGAAAACAAGTATTCCTGACAAGGTTTACGGTGGTATAATTTCAAAGTTATTTTGTGAAATTTCACCCATGT
The DNA here is from genome assembly GCF_000690535.1 of Cariama cristata. Lineage (NCBI taxonomy): Eukaryota > Metazoa > Chordata > Aves > Cariamiformes > Cariamidae > Cariama > Cariama cristata. The sequence continues at coordinate 1,245 of NW_009635678.1, read as the reverse complement.
AAATTATGTCTGACTCATGCTCACAGTATTCAAAGTCAGCTTTTAAAATATACTTTTCAAAGTTTTCAGTGTTGCATACACACTGTTGAGGCAAAGAGGAGAACATACGAGCAATAAACAGAAGATTAGCAGGCTCTGAGCATCCTCGGCAGTTGTGTAACTCCGATATAAATTTGCATCCCTTTATTTTGTTTTGCTTTTAAGTGGCCTTTTCATGATGTCTTTACTTTTCCCATTTATAATGAGGGGAAAATTGACTGCTATCAAAGCTATAATGTGCCAAAAAAGGGTAGAAGCTTATCACTTCTGAACTTGCATAATGATTTTCTGTCATATTCCGTGTGCATTGCAAAAGTTCATCGTTGCAAATTCTGAAAATGTCACAGCACAAATTTTGTGTTTGATTATGTAATTAGAGAAGTCCCAAGGTGATTTGTTTGGGGTTTCTTGGGGTTTGGGTTTAGTTTTGTGTTTTTGGGTTTTTTTTGGTTTTTTAGATTAAGGGAAGAGAAGGTTTAATGATAATGTGTGGTACCTTGCTTTGAGAAGAACAGTTCAGATTTGTCCTCCAGCTCCGGATAACTTTGCAAATAATAAATTGTCTAAATGTTAGCAGGCAGCAGTCCTCCATCACTTATGTTAAGAGGACAAGTAATCCGGTAGCAGAGACCTGTGTAGCGGTTATGCTGGGAAGAACGGAGAGAAGGAAGGAGATATTTCACGACTGTCAGCAAAGGAAACGGGGCATGCCTCATGTCTACTGAAAACTCGGCTTGCTTCCCCCAGCCTGTCCCCTGGAATTGTGTGCCGCTCGGCCCCGTGACAGGTGGCCTCTGAATCTGCTAATTGCAGCCTAGCACAGCATGTGCAAAATGCTTCCTGCCTTATGTCCTGCTTATGGGGGAGCCCTTTTGGTGCCATCCTGCCAGAAGCCACAGCAACAGATGTGTTCAGAAAAGGCAAGAGCTTGCATTTCATTCAGTTCAGCTCCACGTTTTCACAGGACCATATGGTTTATATAGATGTTTTGTATACATCTTAGCTACCAGATGATTAGAAGTTAAGGATTAAATGCAGAATCGAGTTTCCACGAAAATCTGTGTAAAGTGACATTATCAAAAACATGATTGAGCCCTAAAAGTGACTGACCCGCCCAGGCATCTTTGTGTTTGAGAGTATAGAGCTAAATGTCCATTTAAACACATTTTAGTACTATATTTAAGAAAATAGTTATGTATTTATATA